>NW_019394205.1:51849-77225 GCF_000648675.2 Cimex lectularius
ATATATAAAGAGAACTGTCGACACTTAGGCGGTAAATTATGATCGAGCAGTTTATTAAAGGTCATTTCCTGTGATTTGTGGACTAGATTTCTCGCTTTATTCCTTAGAATTTTAAACCTAGATAGGTCCATTGGATCCCTGGTGAATATGTTGTATGCTGAATTACGAGATTTAAAAGCAAGTTTAATTGTGTGAGAAAACCAAGGCGAAGCACAGCGAGAAATTTTAATCTTCATTAATGGAGCTACTAATTTAAAGTCAAAAAGGAAATTATTATTTAGGATGGTTAACATTTCTTTAACACTTGTGGCATTGAAAATGGGAACCGAATGTAATTTGGTACAGGATTCAATGACAGATTGAGATGAAGTAGAGTGTGATTTACGACAGTCGATGTACCGGGGAGTAAACTTAAAGGATGGAATAATACAACCTGTTACAAAGAGCATCTTATAATCAGAAACGGATGGGGTATCAAAGCATTGGAAATTGTTAATATATGATGGATTATTATTAGGGATACACAGATCGATTAAGGATTGGGAATTAGGAAGCACGTGTGTCGGAAAGGAAGGCAAGATAGAAAGATTGAATGCTGATAAGATATTATTGAGTTGTTTACCTGTGAATAGGTTTGAGTATATCAAGTTTAAAGTCACCAACAATGAATATAAAATCCTCACAACGAAGTATGGAAAGAACATTCTCAAACTTACTAATATCAGAGAATGGAAATGAAGGTGTGTAGGCGGATCCAATTAAAACTTTATTCTGCTTATTTACAATTCCACAAAAAGACAATCAATAACACTATCTGGTTGGGACAAAAGAACTGTTTTATAGGAAAGGCTAGATTTTATGTAAATGCCAACTCCACCACCTCTTTTGTGTAATCTATCATTTCTTATAAATGTATATCCCTGTATATCAATCTGCCTAGCGGGTATCTTGGTTTTAGCCATGGCTGAGATAAGGCTATGACAGTTGGAAGATTTGAACCTACATAGTACAGAATCTTACAGTTAATTAAGGTTTTCAGTTGAGATAAAAAGTCAATGGAACGATCGGGATTCGAACCCACGATTTTCGGCTTGATACGCCGCTGCTCTACCACTTGAGCTATCGTGAAGTTGGTGTCCGAGAGGATCGAGGTCACGATAGCTCAAGTGGTGAGCAGCGGCGTATCAAGCCGAAGATCGTGGGTTCGAATCCCGCTCGTGCCATTGACTTTTTTTATCTCAAGTGAAAACCTTAATTAATTGTAAGATATTACTTGGTCAAGCGGACCACGAAACTAGTGAATTTAACAGTACAGAATATTAGGAAAGTTGTTTACATAGACTTTGAGCATTTAAGTAAACAAAAGCAAAATTTGTATTAGCAGTCAGATATAAAGGACTTAATTTGTTCTCATATAGGGACAATTTCAAATGGGGATATTAACGCCTGATAAATTAGGGACGAGCGAGATGAAGCAGAGGACAAGCAAGAAAAATTATCTCCCATTAGGAAAAATACCACGCAACCAACAAGAAGCACAGATCCAGGCATAGAAGAACAACATGAAATCAAAACCGTCAAAAAGAGAAGAAAGACAAACGAAGGAAATGATAAAGGAAAGCAAGATGAAGGAAATAGGAGGAGAAAGGCAAACGTAGAAGAAAAAATATTGTGGTATTATTACAAAATGTTTTAAGAATTTCTCTACGGTATGAGATCCTTACAAGGTTTAACTAACGGAATTTTTCATTCTATATTTTACGAAATATTCCGATGCAATCTCCCCCTGGAAACTTTTTATTTGAAAAATTGTCAAATGAATGATTTAGATTGATCATTGTGAAATTAGTGTCATGCGGGGTTTGCGGAAACTTAATAGTCTCGGTTAGAATGTGCATTCTTCATCTGCTTTATCATCTTGAGGGAAGAATTTATTCACCAAATTGAAAGTTTTTTAAAAACCCGTGTGTAAAACTGTTTTCTTTCTTAATGCATCTAAAGCTTGCAGGGGTCTTCCACTTTCTATATTTGAAATCTTTTGGCATGGCATCAGAAGTGACAGTAAGGCCAGTTTTATCATTCCAATAAACGCAGCAAGCCCATAAGGTAAAATCATGAATTTAACTTCGATCATAACTATGTCCTCATATATATAATCCGACAGTATAACCGCGTCGAAATGAGGATTAGCAGCAAAAATTACCTCTCTCTTTTGATTTGTGCCGGCTTGGAATAAGCGGATATTGGAGGGGATAAGTGCGGCTTTCTTTTGTTGACAATACGGTTCCTGGCCGAAAACCAAATCAAGCCTGATAAAGAAAGCAAACTTTGCCATAGAAGATTGACATTATTAATTTGTGTCTTCAAATTGTTAGTTTTGTCAAAATGTAATTTGTTATTTGGTAGGTCTGCACCTTTATTTATTCATATTGTTGTTATATTTATATCTGTTGTTGTTTTCGCACCGAAATTTTTTATTCTTAGTACTTATTGTGTCGATCAATCTTTATTGCTCTCATTACTTGTTTTTATTTATTGCTTTATGAATTTCTAGTCATGCTAAAAAATGGAATTTGATACTTCATAGGTCCGTACTCTTGCTGAATGTTCCAAAACGAAGCAAAAAAAAAAAAAAATGGTGGTTGCAAAAACAGTCCTTAATGTTCCTCTAAAAACGGAAGAACAATTAGATAATGAAGCAGAGGTGTTCACCTCTATCATTCAGACTTCAGCATGGTGTAATACTAGACAGACTATCCATAAAACAATTGGTTTCAACTACCCCAAGGAAATTAAAGAACTAATAAATCAGAAAAGAAAGGCTAGAAGAAGATGGCAACAATCAAGAGACCCTGTAGACAAAAACATTCTTAACAATATGGCTCAAAAACTTAAACGAAAGCTTAAAAAACTACATGACGACTCAATCACAAATTATCTAGAAAACCTAACTCCAGGCGAAGCCACTGACTACTCACTGTGGAAGGCCATAAAAAAAATTAAAAGACCAATTGCCCAAATTCCTCCATTACAGAAAGAGGATGGTACTTGGGCGAGAGATAGCAGAGAAAAAGCCGAATTGTTTGCTAGCTATCTTGCTGAAATCTTCAAACCAAATGAAATCATNAAAAAAAAAAAAAAAAAAAAAAAAAAAAAAAAAAAAAAAAAAAAAAAAAAAAAAAAAAAAAAAAAAAAAAAAAAAAAAAAAAAAAAAAAAAAAAAAAAAAAAAAAAAAAAAAAAAAAAAAAAAAAAAAAAAAAAAAAAAAAAAAAAAAAAAAAAAAAAAAAAAAAAAAAAAAAAAAAAAAAAAAAAAAAAAAAAAAAAAAAAAAAAAAAAAAAAAAAAAAAAAAAAAAAAAAAAAAAAAAAAAAAAAAAAAAAAAAAAAAAAAAAAAAAAAAAAAAAAGATTGACAATGTTGGCATCAATCTGTAAATATCGTAGTTTAGGCAGTTTTGAATTGTTTGTATTTCTAACAGCAAATATCAATGTTTCATTGTTCCATCCCTAATTTTTAAATGGAGTTACTTCAACTTTTATCTTGAGTTGTTCAGAGCAAATTAAATTTAGATTTATTACCAGAAAAAATTTATTATTGCACGAAAAATGAGAATAGCATTAAGTATCGCTTAGATAATCCTACATTGATTTTCCTCAAAAATATTTGGTCCGTTTTAAAGGATGAGAGGTAAATATTGGCTCCTCGCCCTCAATGACGTCTGGTAAGTGATGTAGGAGAACGGCTGTACCAGCCAGGTGTATGCGATACGGCACAAAGGTCGGATCTGTCCCAGAATTAGAAACACGATATTTTCGAAAAGAGCCAGTAAGCTCATAAAACATTATTTTTTTTTTTTCAATTAATTAAGGTTTTGGTTGAGATAAAAAAAGCCAGTGTCATAACACTGCTACAATTTGTTCAATAATTGTGCTTTTTTGATAATACCTGTTTTCCAAATAAAAATGGTACAGCAGGGTTTGGTTTTACCAATTGCAGTTCGTGGTCCGATTGACCGATTAACATTTTTCAATTAATTAATATTTTTATGAAAGGTATTGGTCGAGATAAAAAAGTCAATGTCACAAGCGGGATTCGAACCCACGACCTTCCGCTAAATATGCCGTCACTCGGACACTAACTTCCCATCTCAACCCCACCTTTTGAATTTTTCCTACTTTTTTGCCATTTTTCAAGTTAGTGTCCGAGCGGATCGAAGTCACGATAGCTCAAGTGGTAGAGCAGCGTATTTAGCCGAAGGTCGTGGGTTTGAATCCTGGTTGTGACACTGACTTTTTTTATCTCAACCAAAACCTTAATTAATTGAAAATAATTTATTTGGTCAAGTGGGCCACGAAACCTAATAAAATTATTATTTCTGTTTATTCGGTGATTGGGATGATTAACAAAAGGGTGGTGATGGTAAGGGATTTTAATACTGTAAATAGTTTTGAAAATATTATTAATAAAACACTCCTAACAGGATAACTCTCTAGTTCTCCTTTTTGATTTCTTTCCCTTTATCATTGTTTGAGGAGGAGCTTCCGCCTTCAAGGTTTTATTATTTTTATCGATTGTCATTAACATCAGAGGTACTTTTAACGTTTAAAAGGTAATATTTTATTTTATTTGCTTTATTAGGTTTAAAAAACTGTCTCTACCGGTAAGTGCTCCTCATAAGAGGTAAATAAAACTCGGATAAAATCTCCCAGTTTACAACTAGATTTTGTAAATAATTAATCCTTAATCTATAGAATGGCTAGATGTACGATAGTACAAAGCCAAGTGGGCTAAGGGGAAAAATCTTTAAATTTTGAATAGTTAATCTCTTCTTTGTTGGCTTTTCTGTAAGGCCCCTTTCTAATGTCCGGTGGTTTGATTTTTGTAAATGGTATCATTTTTAAGTTTAAAATTGGTTTGAGTGATGGCTTTAAGTGATACAGATTCGGCTAGAATAATAGCACTGTTGGGAAATGGAATTAGTCAAGCGTATGTGGCCAGGGTGCTTAACATTCCCAGAACAACTGTCCGAAGGGTCTTCCATCGCTATTAAGATACTGGAGGTTATTTAAGAAGGCATGGATCAGGTCGCCTTCGTGTCACATCTCAGAGTGCTCCGTGGTGTACTCAGTAATTGAAATTCTACCGCTGCTGAAATCAAGCAACGTTTTGAACAAGTTACAAATGTTAATGTTAGTTGACGCACTGTAACGGAAGATTTTCTGAAGCTGGATTACTTGCGAGAAGGCTTGTCCAGAATTTCTGACCAAGCACAGAACAGCTCTGTTGTTTTGAAAGAAATCACATCAGTTGGTCTGAGCAAGATTGGTCTAAAATCTTGTTTTCGGATGAGTCAAGGTTTTGTTTGAGGCTTTCTGACGGACGATTTGGAGAAGAACAGGAGAGCGATATATCCACGCAACATTTTTACTCTGGAGAAGCTATGGGATTGGTTGTGTTATGGTTTGGACAGGCATTTTTTTGGAAGGTCGGACAAACTTGATTTTCATCGATGGTTCCCTAACAGCTGAGAGCTACATTGAAGTTGTTCCTAATATGCCAGTAATTGGCGACGGTTTTATTTTTATGTATGACAATGCAAGCCCCACACAGCTAGGATCGTTGATTGCTACTCGAAGCTTTTCAATCCAATTTTGGAACGGCCTGCGTGAAGTCTCGACTTAAATCTTATCGGGTAAAAAGTCGCCCAGTGACGCCAGAGAATTGCAGGATTTAAGAATAACACCGTTGAAGGAGTATGGAAACATTCCACAACATTACATTCAAAACCACATAAAATCGTTCCCACGTGGAATGAAAGCGGTGATTAATACAAGAGGAGGAAATAATCAATACCCAATTGAATATTTTCTTCATTCTTTCCATAGCAATATTTTTGGTAAAATTGTTTTACTAGGTTTAATTTTTAATTTAATTTATTTCTTTACTATCTTATATTTTTCTTTAAAACATATTCAGTACACAAAAAAAAATTTAAAACGATTACGAGAAAACGAGGGTGCCATTTTTTTTTACTCTTAGTACATCATATATGTATATATATATAAAGTTATAAATTTGACTCAACGACACTCGTTTTTAACAAAAGGTTTATTTATTATATATTATTAAAGTTTACAATTAACTTTATATAAAAGTGAACAACTTGTAAAATAAAAATTAGGACGAGGTCGTGCTTAAGATGCGGTTTAACTCCGACTCTGAGTCTGAGTAACTGTCTATCTTGAAAAATGGTGGGAGAGGGTCAAATGAAGCCTCTGTAGAGTTGCTGAGTCTGCAGGATATATATATATGTAGGAGAAATCTCTCCGTCTTCACGGGGTAATAAATGATCCATTTCACTTGGTTGTCTCTCTGTTTATTTATTTAAGTACAATTATGACGATGCTCTCGNCAATAACCCTCGCGTATGTTGTTTGTCGTCCTTGTGAGGCTATAGGACGAACAACACTTCCTTAATTAAATAAACGACTTTATGATTGAGCACAGCCAATGGGCGAAGTCGATAAGTGGCCGTTAATTGGAAAATGTTCTCAACATGTCGTCTCACTCTCCGTAAGTTCTTCTCCCTTTGCTAAATGGAACTGGCGTTTATTATTTTAGTAAATACAAACTTGTTCTCCTCTCGGCCAATCCGAACTTTTCTCTTCTTGTTCCTAATTGAAAGCTTGTTAATTGCTTTTGAACAATGTGTTGATATTTGTTGTCAAAACTTTGATCGGATTTTACAAAACAAAAGATTACTTAAACAAATTTTTATTTTCTTTGGTACAGTTTCTATCTTTGTGTGATATCCTTTTAAAAAATTGAAATTTGATTGGCGTTGTTAAAGTTTGTCTTTTAGACTTCAGTGAATGACATGAAATTAAAAAAACTGGTGATATAATTATGTATCAGTGTGTGGCTGGGTTTTTTGGTCAAGTGGATGTAAGAAATGCAAATTGATTACAAGCCTACATTCCGAAGTTTTTCTTTTTCTTTTACAAGGCTAGAACGTCTAAAAGTGGTACACCGTATGGTATGGCGGAAGGGATGCTGGGAAGCGGGGCTTGTATTCCCCAGGCACTGCAGCCTTCTGGCTTATTGTACCTTCCCAGTTCCCTAGTTTAGTCAATAGACTCAATCCTTCTTCTCAGAAGCATCAAGTCATTGACTGTTATTGCTGCAATTTGGTTCCCTGTGTCTTTTTCGTACGCTAGGTTAAACCTCCATTGAGCTGTTGCTTCGCATTCGAAGATGATATGAGTGGCTGTTTCCTCCTCCTCATTACATAATCTGCAAATGGGGTCATCGCTGTATATACCCATGTTGTGTAGATGTTTTCTCAGATACCAGTGACCGGTTAGTAGTCCCACCACTCCTCTGAGTTTTGCCCTCTCCAATTGCAGCAGTGTTTTTGCCAATTTTGGTGAGGGTTGTTTCAGCATAAGTTTACTATGTCTAGCACCGCTAGAGTTTATCCACTTCTCTCTTTGTTTTGTTTGGATCCATTCTGCGATGGAGGAATCTATGTTTGTTTTTGTTATCCCAAGGATAGGTTCGGGGCCTATGTATGGTCTTGCAGATCCTCTTCTGGCCAGTTTGTCCGCCTCTTCGTTACCCAGAATTCCCCTGTGCCCTGGCACCCAAGATATCATCAGGTTGTTGTGTTCTCCCAGGTTTTGGAGATTTTGGATACATTCACTGACTAGTTTTGATGTAATTCTTTTACATGCCAATGCTTTAATAGCTGCTTGACTGTCTGATCTTATGAGGATTTTTTTGTCAGTGTAACCTCTTTTAAGATTTTCCAGGACACAAGCGTTGATGGCATGTATTTCTGCTTGAAAGACCGAAGTGTACTTCCCTTATGGGTTTGACTGCTCATATTTTGGGCTTGTACAGAAAACGCCTGATCCGGTTCCTTCGTTTGTTTTGGAGCCATCCGTATACCATATCATTGTATCTGGTGCTTTCCTGTGTTCTTCCTCTCCTTTATAGTCTGTTGAGACTTTATAGGAAGTTACACCGTAGCAATAATATATAATCGATTTGTTGACGATCGATTTGTTACAATACTCACTTCTTTGCAACCGCATCCCTGATCCTCAACAAACTGGTGGTACCTCAACGGTTGCTTTACCTTCGTTAAATAATATATAATTATATATACCACACAGGATAATATACAGTTCGTGTTTTCCTGTTTTCATTGATTACAAAAAATATTAATTAAACTCAATTAAATCACGTTGACATCAGATTTATAAATTTATCCCAAATACTAAAAAGAAAAAAAAGGATACACATGTTTTGTTATTTCAAACTAAATGTATTTTTATCGTTATATTAATTAGAACATTCTTGTTTTAATGTAAATAAAATTAAACGATATCAACAATTTATTAGTTTGAATGAAAATTCTTTAATTATGATGGTTTGGAAGAAAATTTATTAAAACAACGGAAAATCATTTAGAGATAGATTACAATTTAACCAAAAATTTATTACCTGGTTTTGCTCTTAATAACCTATTATTACCTCTCCGGCAATTGGTCTCCCAGGTATGGAGTAAATAAGCGATCGGATTTCTTCTTCATTCTTCAACAGAAGCGGTTTGAAGCTGTTCAAAGCTTGTTAGGTGAACGATGTTTAACCCGACTCTTTATAATGCCCCTTCTATGGGATTCATGTCAGAAGAACGTGCTGGCCAATTCTTTGTTGTAAGGCTTTCGTTGTAAGCCACCAAGCTACATGCGGTCGAACATTATCATGCATTAATACCAAATTGTCCCCAACATATGGAGCGAATGGGACCACATCTCCCAGAAGACCTTTCTCAATGTACCTTAGTGCAGTCAAAGATCCTTTCTGTGATAATCAGTTCGGTACGGGCAAGGATGGCGAGACACCCATGCCATAACTGTCACTCATGCATGGGGCACGAAATAATGCGTTCGCCACGTATTTTCCATACATTATCATCCCGATCATCTGCCACCAACCAAACCGGCACTCATTTGTAAACCGAACAGCCGCCTCCCCCTATTGTTCGAGCGTCCAAGCGAGATAATGATTTGCGAATAGTCGCCTTTCTAATCAGTTGCTCTCCAGTAGTTAGAGAACCTGATGTGGGACGTCTAGGGACTAGTCTATTCTCTAGAAGCCGTCTGATGACTGATTTAGACATTACGGACCGTTTGGAGTTGACTACCTTTGAAGGAAGCCGTCAAATGACGGTTCCGTGGTGCTGTAACAGCAATCAAACGAACATCTCAGTCGACCATTATCTTCTCTTCGATCAGGTCTTCCGGTGGTCCTAAACCGGTGTAAACCATCATGGATGCTAAGCACACCCAGGACATGGCTTTATAACGGACGTCTGTCAATTGGTGAAAGCATCTGCCCGGGCGAGATCTTCTTGACTTAAAATCACGCTTTTAAGAAAAAAAGAAGCTTTTACTCCAATTTATTGTTTCATCAAACAAACGAAATCAATCAATTCTCTTTGCTTGTTTTTTTATACGAACAGTACTTATTTTCTGAAAATTAATCGCGTGTCATTTTTAAAAAGTTTAATATAAGGCACGATGGACAGTTTTAAAAATTCCAAATGTTCTAGTTGATATTGATCGACCTCCGTAGTTTAAATCGATGTATTGGATCTTCTTGAGGTCATTTTACTTAAATAGGCTCATAAATGATTTTAAAGAAAAAATGTGTTCAAGATGCTGCTCTAATGGGTAACATTACCCCCAATGCCATGATGGAGAGGAGTGATAAGCCAATTTCATTTAGATCAATCACATATGTACCTAATGTATCCGCGAAAATTAAAAAATTGTTTAAAGATAAGATTGGAAAAATTGGTGTCACGTATAAATTTAAAAATAACCTTAGATGTTTACATTCAAACCTAAAGGCGAAGGAGCCAATAAGCTCACAGTCGAACGCGATTTACAAGGTGTCATGTGCGGGTTGCCATATCCAATATGTTGGGCAAACAAAACAAAAACTTGAAATAAGAATGAACCAGCATAAACTNAATATAAATATATTAATTATTTTCTATATTTTTAATTTTCTGATCTATTTATTTAACGATCTGCTGGATTCCGCCTTGCACTGATTTATATTGACACTAGAAACAGTTATATCAAAAATACAGTAGTTTTGCTTGTTTTACACCTCAAAACAATGTAAAATCAATGAATTTTATACATTCTGTTCAATACATCAAGAAACGAAACCTATCACAAAAACTGGATTCCAAACGGTTTCAGAAGGATAGGTTCGAAAGAAGGATGCAAAACTTTTTGCAACCCCAGTTCTCTATCCGTTTAGTAAGAATACGGTGTCGGGGTTTTACTCACTTACAAGTCAACAGATGCTCCCTTTTAGATTTTCTTTTCTGTGGGACTACTTGAAAAATTAAGTTTAGGAAGACTTCTAACAAGCCCAGAACAACTTTAACGGCAAAATGTAGAAGTTCAACGTCTAATTACTCATGCGGGCAAGAAAATATTTATAAAACCTTATTGAAGCTTAAAAAAATGCTTAACTAGGCAGACAGTTGTCATAAACTTTTGTTATTTCTGTATAATGTTTACGTCTATTTCTGTTATTGATATGAATAATGATGGGTATAAATTTACTTGTACATTTCAGAACAACAAAAGACACGGTCCAAATTGATGATTTGTTTATGTAAACATCCTTTATAATTAATTACAATTAATTAAGGTTTTTAGTTGAGATGAAAAAAAGTTAATGGCACGAGAGGGATTCGAACCCACGACCTTCGGCTTGATACGCTGCTGCTCTACCACCTGAGCTATCGTGACCTCGATCCACTCGGACATCAACTCCCCATCTCAACCCCACCTTATGAGTTTTCCCTCCTTTTGCCATTTTTCAGTGGGAGATGGGGAGTTGATGTCCAAGTGGATCGAGGTCACGATAGCTCAGGTGGTAGAGCAGCGGCGTATCAAGCCGAAGGTCGTGGGTTCGAATCCCTCTCGTGCCATTAACTTTTTTTCATCTCAACTAAAAACCTTAATTAATTGTAATGATTTAATTGGTCAAGCGGACCACGAAATTAGTGAATTTATAATTAATGTCTTTTTGTATATTGATACATGTTGCACGTTTGTGTCTGGTATAGGTTGTTTTATCCCGGTCGTCATCACAGTACACGTAGGACACATGAAGCGCTACTAGTGGTTAGTTTCTCTTATCTATTTAACTGCTTATTTATTTATGTTTTGTTAATTTGGCGTCACGTTACTTTTTAACCCTTGTGGCATAGTTGTAATATTCATAAGGGGAAGCGTGACAACCTTAATTCGTTTTGGATGTCCAAAATGATATTTTAACGACCAAGTTTTCTTTCTTTAAGTCGATTCCAATTTGAAGACTTCAACCATAACTGGATTCCTTATACGAACCTTAAGCGTCGAATGAGGACAGAGGGAGGGTCAAACAAAGGAGAGGGTTCAAAGGCTATTGGGCGGTGCTCAGAACCGAGGACATTGAGGGTCATCTTCATAGCCTAAAAAATTTTAACTTTGACCGTCACAGACAAATTCCCTACCGATGAAAATTCTTTTAAAGAAAACTTGGTTATTTTTTTCATTAGTTTTATTCCGTTGTGAAGGGAATTGGGACAATAATCGCTCAATCAAAAACAGCCCAGCTCAAGAAATCCGTTCGTTAACTTGAAGTTTGTAAAATTGTTTCGGCTTAAGTACCCTCCTCGGATTAACTTTCTTTCCCGCGCAATTAATTTTTTATGACAAGGAAGCGGGTCGCTTCTGATTTGATATATTGTATATTCTGTGTCAGATACTACCTTTCAAATTAATTTGAATAGTTTAGAAAATAAATTTCTACAAGCTGTTTAACCTAGGACTAAAAAGGGAATTACTCTAGGCCGAGCATTTCAAGTTGAAAGATGGCAGTTGAATAGCTAATTATGACCGATAATGGTAGTTCCCAAATCTTGGATTATAATCTCGAGAAATTGAGTAAGTTGCGCACCTTAGGACTTGATCGATGGATTATCTCAAATCGTACATTTCACACCATTGGAACATTACAACGAAAATACATTGTTCTTGAAGTTGAAAGGGCAGCGACTACTTTTCCGACCAAAAAATACATTTTTAACATATTTTGTATAAAAGGACAGCCTTTTCTTCATTGAATAAAACTTTACCCATGGAATTCCAGGCTTAAAAAGGGCGTAAAATCCTTCTTGAAAGTTGCGAATCACATGTTATCCTGTATTTTACTTGATGAACTTACGAATTGCCGATATTTGCACCGGTTAAAGACTTTTCTGTCTTATATAATCTGTATGAAGAAGAAAAAATTATACTGAAAAACTTTTTCTTCTTTAAATGACCTAGAAAAATTGCTAAAATACAGTAAAACTTTAAACTTCGACGCATTATCAAAAAATACTACTTCTGACAAAAGATGTGTATAACCTAACATTAATTTAAAAGAAATAAATATATAAATTATAAAATGGTGTGTTCCCAAAGTTGGTGAGACCTGTGAAATAGAGAAGTAGGATGAATTCGGAAAAATAGTTAGTAGCGTGAGCGCCTGCAATTAATAGGCTAATTTTCGGTTTAAAAAATTATACATATTGATTAAAAAAAAGAAATTTAAAACAGTAAGAGGATAACAATGAGAGTTTTTGGAAAAACGCGAAAACTAGGCTTTCTTCCGTCCGCTTTGATTTCCAGAATTCTAAATAAATGATAGTTCATTAACTAATTACTGTATCTTCTTCAATTAAATAACAACTTATATTGTTCTATCAACTCTTTCTTCTTAATGTAGGTCATTTTTTATCTGTGATGAACGAAATAATGGTCGAGTGTATGTTTTTTAATGAAAACCTTTTTCCGCTTTAATGAGGATTTATTCTGACCAAAGAAACGTCTCCATTATGTTTTTAAAGCAACGTTTTCTTCGCCTAAAATGGGTCTCTTTCCCATGTAAAAAAAAGAAAAATGACGAGAGTGTTTTTTCTGACAACTATTTTGTCCGCCTTAATATAGGTCTTTTTTTATTTCTGAAAAAAGAAAAGATGTTTGGCCTTTTTCAGTCTGAAAAAGTAGATGTATATAACTTAACCTTATTTTTTAAAATAATAGTAAAAATTACATAACGCTCAGTTATTAAAATTGGTGAGACCTGTGAATAAGTTTGTGCTCAAAAATAGTTAATGGAAACGTGGGCAAGAAGTCTGTGTGCATCGCCCAGCCTGATTACATATAATTAAAATGCTAATTTTCTGGGGAAAATAAATAAATTTAGAGAAAGTAGAAGAAGGAGGGAGAGAGTGAGGGAGTGAGGGAGAAGGAGAGGATGTGTTAGTGGGAGGGGGTGGGGAGAGAGAGAGAGAGAGAGAGAGAGAGAGGGACTGAGAGGGAGAGAGAGAGTGAGAGAAAGAAAGAGAGAAAGAGAGTAATGTAGAGAGAGGGGAAGAGAAAGAGAGGAGAGAGGGAGGAGCTAGAGAGAGGAAAGGGAGAGAGGAGAGAATGGGAGAGAGGAGAGAATGGGAGAGAGAGAGAGAGAGGGTGAGTAAGAGTGAGAGGGGGGAGAAAGAGAGGAGAGAGAGGGAGGGGAGAGAGGGAGGAGAGAGAGAAGAGAAAGAGAGGAGAGAGAGGGAGGGGAGAGAGGGAGGGGAGAGAGGGAGGGGGAGAGAGAGGGAGGTGAGAGCGAGAGAGAGAGAGAAAATGTCTGGGAAAATTAAAAACAAGCCTTTTCTATGTGATGCTTCCTTCGGTTTGAATAATGATAGTACTCATTACTAAATTATTATATATTCTTCATTCTACACGTTAAACCTACGAGAGAAAAAAAATTATTTTCCAAATAATTATTTGTTATTATAACTAAAAAAGGGAAGGTCAAGTCCGAGTCATTCCTGCATTGGCAAGCATGTGGAGCATGGTTATTTTTTTTTTTTTTTGTGTATTTTGTAATTTTTTTGGTGTTGCTTTACATTCTGTTCAAGCGCCATGCAGAACAGCCGTGTAGGCCGACTCTTCGGACCCTCCTTGTTCGACAACGAAAGATTGTAGATAGGAGATCGATAAAGAAATCGCTATTTTTCCACCGGGAAGTTGAACTTTTACTCCTTTGAACTCGCTCTTTCGGTAAAATCAGAACGCCACAGTTTTAAGGTACGCTACATTGTTATGTTGTAAAACGTTTCCACCAGATTAATTTGTAAACATACCGTAAAGTTAATTAATGAAGTAATAGTTATAATTAAATTGGCTATACTTCTTTTCTTTTCTTTTTAATTTCAAGTCGGGTTTTATTCCAAAGAAAAGGTCATTGAAATAACAAATTTTTCGAAGGAAATTTGAATAAAAGGAAATTATCTCATCACTCGTCGTGTATCTTTTGTTTACAATATTCAGGCCTGCTTTTATCCCCAACGCGCTTGGCATTAAGACGTTTTGTCAATATTGTCCCAACCTTATAGAAATTAACTTCCGTATTTGTGTATTAGAACTGGTGGAAATTTAATTACTGGCACTCTATGAAGTAGGCTTGCTTGACCCAAAGAAAGAAAATAAACCTTCGCGTGGGCCTTTGATCGATCCTTTCCAAGAGAAATTCCATATTTGATATATTTTCCAAGAAAAACAACTCTTGATATCAACGAAATCAATGATCGTTAATAAATTTTATTTTAATTAGTACTGCGAAGGATCCTTATTTAAACTGGTTTGGTGGCAAAAGGCCTACGCGGTGTTTTACTTGTTTCAGTTTGTATAACTGAAAAAGTATTATTCCTGATAAATAATTTTGTAATAATAATTATTATTTTAATTTTTCTCTAGAGTATTTATTTTGTATTGTATTAAATTAAATTATTTATTTTTTCCCTGAAAGTGAATAATTAATTGTAAATTATTAAGTCGAGATTTTTCTAATTACAAATTTGAAACAATTCGCAGTTACATCTTTTTAATTAATCATTAATTGCTGACTACTACACAGAAAGTTTTCTTTCCTTAGCAAAATAATCCAGTATAAATTTATACTCCCAAAAATATGCAATGTGATCGCTACTCGTACGAAAAAGTTAGTCAGTTGTTTCCTCTCCTGAACTGCAACAAAAAATTTACCATGGTCCGATTTTCATCCCTTTCGCGGATATTCAACATTTTTTTAAACTATCTTCGGTTTGAAAAAGGGGGATGGGTTTAATATATTAATTCAACTTTTTGTTCTGGACAAAATTTATTTCTCAACTTTAACTTAATACAAAAACCGAAAAGAAGGAAAAATGAAACAAAACACATAAAAAAGATACAATCACACTGTCTAAACTGATTTAATTTTGCACCATTAATACCACTTTATTTTAGAGTTCAAATGATATGACCAAAAAGAATCAAAAGCTATATGAACATCCAAGAACAGACCAATAACTACCAATAGAAATCAAAATAATCTTAATCTGATGCGGTAGATTCAAATGTAATTGATAAACAGATCGTTCTGAACTCTCCTTGCAAAACGTTATAATAAGCTTGATTCATTTTTCTTTACATCATAAAAGTCAGAAAATTTAAATGAACCAATAAATAAGTAAAGATTTTTTATTTACTGTACTCCTATATCGTATATACCTACATTTTGATTTTGTAAAAAGCGTGATTGTTTATTTTGGTTGCCCTCTATCTGGAAAACTTAATTTTACTGCAAAAATTTGAAAAGAAAACACAATAACATAAAAAGATTTAATGAAAAATCATCAACACGAAATGTGATCTCTTATATACAATTTACGTGATATCTTGAATACAATTGGGAAACAGACTTTAGACAAAAGGAACTTTTTAGTACAAATTAACTTGCAGGATGACATCATGAAGTGTTGAACTATACAATATAAAAAATATAGGGCCCAAAACTGTGCCCTGTGGTGATTGCGAATTGCATGAAATCCCCTTGCTTAAATTTATCCCATTTTAGTTCTCTGTTCAAGTGCAGCAAAATACGATAATACTTTAGAGTTGAAATGATATGACCGAAAAGAAAAAGTTTTATGAAAATTCAAGTAAAGACCAATAACCTTATTTTTCATCCAGCGTATATAAATAATTTATGAAACTTCAACGTTATAAGTGTGTACAACGGCAAGATATTAACGAAATAAAACTATAAAAATGAAATTTAAAAATAATAAAAATAAGATTCGGTATAAGTGAGCAAAATGAGGATAAAATTAATAAAACCAGCAAGAAATAAATTTTCTGTTTCTTTTCATTGATAGGTAATTTTTCATCCATCAAAATTGGGACATGGGAAACTGATAAACACCAAGCCTCTTAAGTCTTTTTAGGTTTTGTCGGTTTCTTTACGATTTCGCGTACCGCGTCCAATATTGGCCTATTGTGCAGTCTCAATTGTCTAGATCTCTTTGTCCAGATTGTTACCAGATCCCAAATTCTCGAAAATACGACTCGTGTTTGTCACGCCAGTGTATAAGGGTTCGAATCCCGGATTTTTGCTTTATTACTATTTAAAAAACAACTTTAAAGTTGTTCTGACTTCTCGTCCACAGAACACCAAAGGCCGTTTTTAAAAAGATTTATTTTACTTTAAAACATATAACGAAGATTACAAGACAGAAAAAGGCGAGAGAATCGTCAGAAGTCGTACGCCTGAAGAACGGGGAGAGAATACGCGCCGTTTGAGATAAGCGCTAGGTTTAAATGAAGTCGTAATGCAGAGTCAGCTGGGGCAGTTCCTTCAACTCTTAACTCACGACACCCACGTTAAAACTATATGATAGGAATTACTTTGCTTGACAAAATACATGGCTAGAATGGTGGGTGGGAAGATTATTAACGGCTTATCCCTAATACCGACCAACCCCTCCATAACTGTCCGATGTTTCAAGGCACGTCAACCTAACAAACGGTGGGGGGGTTATAATAATATTGCAGTACTAGAGAACTAGTTTCACAGCGTAAACGTGAAATGCGAAAAATAAGATAGATCCACAGTTGTTTTCGGCGTGTGAATCGATTTGGTCAAGGTTATTTGTTTAAAGAAAATTGGGATTGTTTAAAATAGAATTTTGCAAGATTTGGCAGTTTTCAAATAACAAACTTTTTCCTTTTAACTTCGATGTTTTGTGTAATTATTTTCAGCTTTTCTTTCCTGGTAGTATTTGGCGAGTCTGTTTCAAATATAGATTTGCTTTTTAATGAACTCTTTCCAAACCATCATGTTTTCGTGTTTTCCATGAAAAAAAGCAAAAAAAAAGCTAGGAGAACAAAGTTAAATATTCTAACCTTACAATATTTTTGGAGAGAGAGAGAGAGAGAGAGAGAGAGAGAGAGAGAGAGAGAGAGAGAGAGAGAGAGAGATGTGTTAGTGGGAGGGGGTGGGGAGAGAGAGAGAGAGAGAGAGAGAGTGAGGGGGAGTGAGAGGGAGGGGAGAGAGAGTGAGGGGGAGATAGAGAGAGAGAGAGAGAGAGAGAGAGAGAGAGAGAGAGAGAGAGAGAGAGAGAGAGAGAGAGAAAGAGAGCTTAAGTGAGTTTGCTTGCGAAAAGCAATTTTTTTCTGCACCTTAATGATATACCGCGGTGCATAGATCGTAATCCGGCTCCTATATAATCTAATATAATCTAATCTGCACCTTGATATGGATTTTTCTTCTTTAGAAGGAGTTGTTGAGGTTGTTATTAAAATTCACGTGGTGTGTTTCATTTGAAAAACAATTTTTATCCGCTTTAATATAAATGTTTTTCCTACTGCAAAGTGGGTTAAGTCATAGAGAATGTTATTAAAAAAACACACACTAAAACATCTTTTTTTTATTAGCCTTTTTTTCTCCACCTTAACTAAGGACGAGCCCATAGAAAGGATTCAAGAATTATGTGCTTTTAAGAGCGTAGAGAAGGTGGATGAACTCTTGAGACCAGTAAATTCTGTCTCACTATGTAAAAAGGCATCGGTAGCCGTAACGGTTAAGGCGTAAGCACCACACTTATCATTCTAAGGTAACTGTCCCTGGTTCCAATCCAGCGGCCCTGAAATGAAATTTTAAAAAAATAATAGAAGCTTCTCTTTATACCAATTCCCAGAAAGCCTGGAATGAATAGTGCTTTCTTTGCACAAATTATCGGTGATCGACATTAAATCGGATAAAAAATAAATTGTCAAACAAAGTTACATTTTAATGAAACGATTCAGAGTAAACTTCCTGTTGTTCAATCTACCTTTTTTTCAATAGGTGTATTGTGTAAGGGTGTAAAAATCAAGGTTATGGGTGTTAACAACCCTAAGGGGAATTCTGACGCTCCCTTGACCACTTATCTTTTACCCCGACGAGCCGCCGGGCATATATTCATTGTAGGGGGTTGTTAACTATTTTGACAAGTTAACATTACACGTAACAACTCGACAGAGAAAATTCTGGCAGATGGGAGGAAACAAAGCAAATGAGATGTTAATACACACCATAATAACGTTCATTCTAACATTAACAACCCTCAATTAAAGCATAAATTAGTATATAAATACCGTCTGTCAATTTATCCTCCTCTTGTTTTCACTCTAGAAACACATAAACAGTAATTTTTTAAAACGTGTACTCTATTTTTAAACAATTGCAATAAACACTGTAAAAAAAATTCTGAATTGTTTTTAAGTCAAAAATGAATGTGTAGAAAGGGATTGATCATTCGGGTAAGGATAGATTAAATGGTTGGTGTGGAAAACTGATTTGAATCTTGAGATCGTTGTGGTTAGTGAGATTAAAGATCTAGTCAATCTTGGAAAAATGGTCTTAGGATTTTTGACTTCAAAGACTGAATGTCCAATTGCTTGATCTATGTTCAAAGTGCTCGCGTTATGTGTTGTAGAGGATTAATTTAGTTTTGACCGTCAACGAAACAAACTTCGTTCCTAAAAGTCTTTGTATATGTTCAAGTCTTCTGTTTTTATAATAATTGGGGAATTCAATGTTAGTATGTGGTCTAGGTGCAGTCGTGAGTATCTAAGATGAGAGTGAATATTGGTAGTTCCTGGTTCACACAACGGAGGGCAATATTCTCTCAATGAAAATAAAACTGGGTACATTTTTTCTCATTCAGTCTTGACTCCTCTTTTTTCACCAGTCTTTGAAAAGCTGAAAGTGTTCTTGGATATTGGAGGTCGCTTTGATAATCAGCATGGGTGGTTAAGAAGGTATGAGGGTGTATAGAAAGCTAAACAGCACAAATAATAAAAGAATGGGACCAAGAATGTACCCTTGTGAGAGTCCGGCTTGTATTTGTCTGATATTTGAGTACTTGTTGTCCCTCCTTCTTCTGAAGCGGCGGCCCGTTAAATAAAATTCGAGTAAAACGTAATAAGGAGTTTCTAGGACTCAGTGGACTCCGTATGTCCAAAGTAGTCGCAGTAATGTCAGTCTTGTCCGCCAATGATGTCACCAGTCTTCGATAAACTCAAGGTGTTCTTGGATGTTAACGGTCGGTCATCCAGTTAGGTGGTAATCATGGTATAGAAATTTATATAAAAAAAAACACCTAGGGTGTACCCTTGTAGGACACCGGCTTGTATCTTTCTGATATCTGAATACCCGCTGACATAGCTCTCTCTGGAGCTGTCGTCGTTAAACATGATTCCTGGATAAGGTACAAGTGTCTAGGGCCTACAGAATGGAGCGAATGGGTGTCTGGGAGGAACTCCACAGTTCCTCTACATATGTCCTGAATAGTCGCAGTA
Organism: Cimex lectularius; assembly: GCF_000648675.2. Taxonomy (NCBI): domain Eukaryota; kingdom Metazoa; phylum Arthropoda; class Insecta; order Hemiptera; family Cimicidae; genus Cimex; species Cimex lectularius. The sequence continues at coordinate 71,627 of NW_019394205.1, forward strand.
ATAACAGTCTTGTGATGACTGACAACAAAACAGATTTTGGTCCCACAACCATTCATAGTTGTCCAAGTCTCACATTAAGTTTTTGTCACTTAGGTTGGTAGATTCTACGCAGGTCTATTATCTAGATGAAGTCCTTTGTGTCTGATTTGACAAAAATATTTTGCTCGTTTTTTTCTTTTGCTTAGTAATTATTAAAAAACCACTACATAGACAAATATGGTCAAAATTCACTGATTATAATTCAAAAATTTGCATAGTGTAGGTAAATTTATATGAAACAACAACCGTACTCAGAATTGATTGCATGATTGATCGATTATTAAGTTGTTCCCGAACATCGGGGGAAGAGGGCGGAAGATAAATATTGCAAATAGAGGTTGAATGACATCATCTGTAAAACAGACTATTTACACAGTTGGCTTTGGATCTCACGCAGAGCATGTCATGCCCAATCGTTTAAAACGGCCCAAACCGTGGAAATTTTAATTCCTCCTCGTCCAAGCATTTCTCATTTTCAATGTCAATCTGTTTGACGGCTTTGAGTCAATCGAGATTGCTCTGTTATATATAAGGCGTTTACGGACAAAATAAAAAGCGGTTTGGAAAATAAAATGTTGGGAAATTACGAGATAAACCAACGAAACCGATGATTTTTGGTTTGGAAATGACGGCTGGAATAAATAATTAACTGTCGAAATCGACAGGCTTTGTCAACTGGGGATCAAATATAAACTTGATTGATTCTATATAGTGCATAAATACCCTATTACATTTCTGACAGCATTGATCACGTCGCATGACAACATTGCATCAAAATAAACCACTCCGATATACAACATACAATACATCGAAACCAAATATCATTATTTGCTTTCCGTGAAACTACAGTTAAACATTAAAATTACCCGATTATGGTATCGCGGGGAAGGGTCAGAACCACTTTATGGTTTTTAACTCGGAACTTCTTGCGTGGCGAGTACAATACTTAGATGCCCTAAGATTCAGCCATGCCCTTTTTTCATTTTTTATTATTAAACAATAACTGCAATAATGATTCATGAACTTCTTGTTGACGTATTCGATGAATGAGCCCGATGGCTTTAATTTTCAGGATGGTCCAGCGACGTTGAGGGAGTTGGAATAAAAAAAGCAAAGTATCGAGTAGCGTGGCAAGGCGTTGCATCGGTTAAGTGTGTCGGGAGGCTTTAAGATGCTACCCGACGAAAATCCAAAGTCCATTATTCCATAAGATTGTATTACCCTCGTGCTCACTGCCCGATGCTATGCCATGCTACCCTACTCTACGCTCTGCGATCGGGTCGCATCGAGTACAGTCGAACATGCATAATTGCCGTTGTATTAATTACAACATACTTATTTTAATATAAACCAAATTAACCGAGACCAAAAATTCATTACTTTTTATTTATTTATTTTTTTTTTTTTTGCAGGGGCTTCCGACATCTAGATCATTTCNGAGGAAGGCTGAGCCCTCCCCGTCCGCACCGCCTCGAGAGCGTGCCAAATCGCGTACAGCTCTGCCGTGCTGCAGTGAGGGGGCAACGACCAGAAGGTGGCTACTCCCTCGCTATACACAGCACATGCCACACCATCGCCGGTCTTGGACCCGTCTGTAAAAATCAGACGACAACCGGCGTATCTATTTCTAAGTTCAATGAACTTAGCCTTGTAGAGGTATGGCGGTGTACACGATTTAGGCAAGTTCGCCAGATCGTCGCGAACGAGTACGGCCGGAAAGGTCCAGGGGGGAGTCGGCCGGTGCCCCACCCGAAGCACCGTCCCCAGCGCCAATCCAGCCCTCCCTAAGGACTCACCGAAGCGGATCCCGAGGGGTCGTGTCCGCGAGCGAAGCCTGTCGTAAACTACTCTGTACGGGCAGTGGAGGATTTTCATAGCGAGGGGGTGCTCCGGCTTGGCCAAGAACCCGGCCGCGTAACCGAGGGTGAGTTGCTCCCTCCGAAGTTCGGGAGGCAAGACCCCCAGCTCGCCGCACAGACTAGCCAAGGGGCTGGTCCTGAACGCCCCGGAGATTGCTCTGAGACCCTGGTAATAGAGCCTATCGAGCTTTCTCAGGCGCGTTTTTCGGGGCCGGGGAATAAGCCATACATCCATAAAAGATCCTCGAACAAAGCAGAGAGTCAAATTTTTTTAGCAGAGTCTCCCTGTCCGCTCCCCACTTAAAGTGACCAACAAATCTCAACAGTGAGAGGGTTTTTCTGCTCTGGACCTCGACGGCGTCGATGTGTGCCTGCCATCTCAACTTTTCATCATACAGGTGGCCGAGGAACCGCACCTTCTCCACAGGTGTGCCCCTGAGGCAGAGTTGCTATGGCAGAGGCTATGGGCCCTCCTCAATCTGCAAAAGTGAACACACACCGTTTTCGAAGTGAAAAAGGTAAACCCGGTTTCCTCGGCTATCGCAGCCAAATCGTTTATCGCCGACTGCATCCTACCGCCGACCTCCGCCAGATCCTTACCCAAATGGTAGAGGCAGAGGTCGTCGACAAAGAGCATTTTCATTATCTGCGGGGGGGCACCGTCAGCGATACCGTTCACCGACACCAAGAAAAGCGCAACGCTCATCACCGAACTCTGAGGGATACCGTTCTCCTGAACGTGCTCCCTAGACAGCACAGTTCCCAGCCTGATTCGGAACCTACGGTTCTCCAGGAAATCCTGGATGAACCGTGGCAATTTGCCTCTTAGACCGAAATCGTGACATTTCCGTAGTATCGCGTATCTCCACGTCGTATCATACGCCTTCTCGAGGTCGAAGAACACGGGCAGAGCGTGCTCTCTGTTCAAGAACGTGTCCTGAAGGTCGCCCTCGAGATGACATGCATGATCCACCGCAGAGCGATTCCTACGGAATCCCGCTTGCTACTGGCTGTAAAATCCCTTTGTCTCCAGGTGCCAGGTCAAACGACCGTTCACCATAGACTCTAGGACTTTGCTCAAGCAGGTTGTCAACGAAATCGGTCTGTAACTCGTAGTCAGGCCTGGATCCCTACCCTCTTTAAGGATAGGTATGATAAGCGCTTCTCGCCAACGATCGGGGTAAGAGCCCGAATCCCATATGTTGTTGAACAAGTCCAACAAGCGCCGCTTCGCACCCTGGGGAAGGTGGCGAAGCATCTCATATGGGATACCGTCACACCCGGGGCTTGAATTCCGGGCGCGCCCCAACGCGGACTCGAACTCTCTCATCGTCAGAGGCATGTTGTACGCTTCACTGGTGCCGCCGCCGAAGTCGATCTCAGTGCGTTCCGTCTCTGTTTTCCTTTGTCGGAAGGTATCGGAATATGCTTCGGAACTGGACACCGCGGCGAAATGCCGCGCCAGTTCTTCGGCAACCTCCGAGGCTTCCGTCACACTCCCGCGATCGGTGGTCAATATCGGTACCGACGGAGGTCTGGATCGGCCAGAGAGTGCTCTGACCCTGTCCCATACTTCTCTGGTGGAGGTGTGGCAGGTCATCTCAGACACATACCTCGCCAGGCTGTCCTTTTTGGCTTGGGACAAGGTACGTCTCTCTCTAGCCCTTTTTACTTTAAAGTTTGCAAGGTTCTCCTCCGTCGGATGTCTTCTGAAGCGCCGGAATGCTCGCTTCTTCTCCGCATGTGCACGGCTGCAGGCATCGCTCCACCAAGGAACCGGTGGCCTACAAGTAGACCCACTGGTCCTGGGGATGGATTTCAAACCTCAGTTGAAGAACTGCGACAAAGGATAAAAAATGCTTGTCAATCCATCTACCCTGACTCTCCCACTGTGAGCACCGGTGACGAGTAGTTAAAAAGAGCAAATCTTTGCATCTTTAGGCAAGGCAGGCAATTCCAACATGAATGATTAATAAATAGCAAACCAAATGACTGTTCTATTTTCAAAATTTTTGACATAACTTTGTCAGTTTTCGACCAATTTAAAATCCATTGCACCATTGTTTTCACGTCAGAAATTCTTTTAAATGATTTTCAGGATTTATAGGGTATTATTTCAAATTTTGAAATTGAACTGAGCCTGAGGTATCCTGTATAATTTTTCTACAAAAATAACAACAACAAATATTAAACATTTATTAAACTTTTTTTGATAGCGTCATTGGTTGAAGAGAAATTCAGCCGGGCCATCTAAAAAGGTCACCCTGAATGTATTTGTATAACTTAAACAATGTTTATAAGTCCCAGGCCCTGGAAGATGATCCCAATAAAGTTCGAAACGTCGGCACGATAAAGAACATATTTTTCTAACCTATATCACACCTGACCGCATTACACGATCTTTAAAAAATAATTTAAGTTAATGTTTTCGAAGGACATGGCACAAGAAGAAGATATTTTAAGCTGGTTTAAGAAAAAAAAAGATATTAAACGTTCAACAATGTTGAAAGCATGGACGTAATATTATCTTACAATGAAGAATTATTTGGATACATATGGCTCATAACAAAAACAATGATTTATAGTCTAAGAGAAAAAGGTAAAAACCAATTGCGTAAAGTGTTAAAAAAAGAAACAAATTAACGGCAGAAATGATTTCACCAGTGTGTTTTTAACCTGCCAAATTAAATATTACACATTCTTTAAGGAAAATCGAAATTTATGCCATGTTTCAATCAGTAAGCCTTTGATGTCTAAAAACATGGATGATTTCTATCAAATCCGATCACTATTTTATGCTAAATATTTCATTCTCTAGAGTTGTAATTGTATTCCGTTTGTCTTTAAATCCTTGTCGCTAGCTCGGAATAAAAGAAAATGGAATTTTCCCTATTTCCACGTTGAAGTGAAATGAGTGTTTTTAAGCAGAGAATGCCGAACGGAGTTTAGAATAATTTGTTGGATTCTACAAATGTTCTCTTACAAATTATTCAACAACCGGCCACTAAAAAAACACATATCTACCGGGAGTTTAGAATGTTACTCAATATGGGGGATCCGAGGGTTAAACGACAATTTACCGGGTCAAACTTCGCTCTACCTCTGACAAGGAAGAGGATATCACTCTCTCTCCACCCCCTCCAAGATATTCCTCCGGCCTTTGAACAAATCTGTTCTTTCACCCGTGTTTTTTTAATGTTTTGAATATCTGACTTAATTATTCGTTATATACTTTGTCCGTTAGTTAAACATCTAAGGTCGGATATCTGCAATCAGCAGAATGATAAAAAGGAAAAGTTTTTGTTTTATTGTCTAGGATTTTGTTTTCACTTATGAAGAAGTCGGACGGTTTCAATTCCATTAATTTTCCGCAGTGAATTTATGCTGTTCATTCAGTTTTTACGTTTCAGTCCGGTTGTGAGGTTCATTATTTGATAAACGGAGCGACCAAAAGAAGATGAAAACTTTTTTACCAATTTTTTCTATTTAAAATTAGCACTCTAATTGAAAATTTTGAGCACAAATTGTTTACGATTTCGAAGTATAGAAGAAGAATAGATCTGAAGTAGAAGAGGGGTCTTGTTGCTTAGCTCGATAGTTTACATCAGCATTTATTAAGTTGTCTCCAGGCATAATGACGATGTAATATATATAAATTTCTGACAAATAATTTTCCTATTTTGTGTATTTTCTTACAGAAA
>NW_019394205.1:77308-123220 GCF_000648675.2 Cimex lectularius
GGTTGTGAGACTATATATATATATACGTAAACAGACCTCCTTGTCTCTCCTTGTTTTTTTAACCTTTGTAACCTCGCTAACCGATGAGCTCCATTTAACTAAATAGTGAGGTATGTACTTAAAGAAAGATTTCATACTGCTTTTGATAAAAAAGATGTGTTTATTTAACATAATAAAATATGTAGCTCTGGAGATGGAGGGACCAGGGATGTGGTCCGAAATGCATTAGCAATTAAAATATTTGGCATAAAAATAAATGATGTTTAGTTAAAAAAATAACGAACTTTATAGATTTAAAATATTTTTACCACCATATTAAGTTAAAATTAATAAAAAAATATTTTGTAATGAAAAAGTGTTAATTTGAAATCAGAAAGGGTTAATTTGAAATTAAAAAGGTTAATTTGGAATTTTAAACAGTGTTTTAAATTAAAATTATATTTTTTTAGAAATGTTAAGCGACATTCCTTTCCTAAAAATCTATTGAAAACATGCACAAAGAATTATGTTTTTTTCCAACTATAAATTATTTCATCATTGATAATAACGTACAACAAAGGACAGTCCACGAACTTCTTTAAGTTATAATGTTTACAATGCAAGAAAAGGCGAAACGGTCCTTTGTACTAATGAGTTGTTATCAACTGTTGTCTCCTTTATTGCAGTCCCCCAAGACACTCGTTGAATATTTAAGTCTGCGAAGGACTACTGAAGCCCTTGAACCTTTTTTGTGTGTAGTGCCTCGTTTTAATTAAAATGCAAATAATGGGTCTATGGTAATTTTAAATTCTTATTGTCATCCGGTAAAGCCTGCTATACAGAAAATAGCACGTATGATGCTATTTTAGTACGTTATAACTACACATAAAATTTATATACATTTGAGCATTATTTAAAACAATTATGGAATGTTTCTATGTTCCAACAGAATATTTCTCTAGTTTGTAATTCCATTTTGGCATTTCAGTTATTAATAGATTTATTTAAATTTTAAGAGGCTTTCTTTCATTTCAACATAGGCATTTCAGACAGCATGTCGTTCATGACGGGAAAGTGCTGTAGCTAAAACAATATTTCAACATGTTAATTCATACAAAATTTATAGATTTGATGTACATTGTAACAACATTACATGAAAAATGCATAGAATTTTGTTTTGTAGCAAGTCCCTTTCTTGAGAGAGAATAAAATTAAAAATCCTTCATACTCAACGGTGTGAGAAAAAAAAAATAGCGCGTTCTACTCCATTTTTTGGTTTAGTATCATCCAATCTTTTTTATCTGATAAACCACCCATTAGCTTGTTTCTGTTATCTTAAACCTTTTTAACTTCAAATTAACCTTTTTTAAATGAACCATTTTTAAACTCACAATAGCTTTTTTTTAAAACATTTTTTAACTTTAAATTATCCTTTTTAATTTTAATTTAACTTTTTTAATTTTAATTTAACCTTTTTAACTTCAAATTAAACCTTTGTAATTTCAAATTGATCCAGTCTTTAAAATATGAAAAACTTAGATGGTATACAGTTTTACGATGATACTCTTACTCATGTTAATCTGACATCTGACCTTGATAAAAGTATTCTTTATGTGAATCGTTCTAATCAATATATATATATATATAAAAGCTATATAAAATCCTTAACACTCTTTAACATAGTAATTGTTACGTTTTTTATGTACAAGATTAAACTCCTGCAGCATTAACACTGTGTACTATAGACCACACTTTACATAACCATTATAAATCAACTTATATAATCACTTTGGTTAACTAGGACCAACTAAACAACATACTGACTGTGTCCTTTTACTATCAATAATATAATAACAATATTACATTTAGTTTTTGAGATTGAACTTTTACAAAGAGGACTATTTCCTATAATTTATTGAGTCCACTTCGACGTTATACTTCTGCGATTCATATCGCAAGGTCGATCACGAACCACGATAACCTCTACATAAATTTATTGGTTTGAATTACACAATTTTCTAGATCATGGGTTAATTTTTGAATTGGAGTAACAACTAATCAACCATTTAATAACTGACTTTTTTTTTACAACCGACGGCCAATAATGTGGTTCTATCGTTTTGAATACTGCAAAATTTTTACCTGTTCGTTCTTAATTATTTGACACGACACAATTATTACAAATGTGGACGTGGTGGAATCGCGTCGGTTTAAGACCAAACAATAATAATAGGAGTAATCGTTAAACTATTTGTAATTGAATTGATGTTATATCAATATGATTTAATGATTGTCATCATTGACCGTTCCCTGCAAAACTTAAATAACGCTTACCGCTACTAGACCGTTCTAAAAAAATTTGATAAGTACAAAAAAAAAATAAAGGTACCAATAATAATTATTATTATTACTAGCTGTAATTTTTTTATAGCTTATCATCTGTTTTTATTGAATGGACCGAAAAAAAAAACTTCCAGCTAGAATGTATAATACATCTTTTCTAGTTTCTATACCGTTATTTATTATTTACCCAGCCCATTTCAATGAGGACGTGCTTCTTTTATATTCCACGACGACATTAGGCGTTTGGCAATGTTAAATTAAATCTTCCATCCCCATCGATTAAAAATAGGTCAGCGAGAGTTATTTAACAATTAAGATTTAAGTGCTAAAAATATCATCATCCATCAACGGCCAACTAACGAGACTTAGACAAATGACTCTTGAATTCCCTCAGGTTTCGCCCATTCATAAACTTCAGCCCACCTCACTTAAATACCAACCGTATTGCAATTTTGTAACAAGAATGATCATTGTATGTTACGTTTGTGTCGTTCTCTTCAGCTATCTGTACTTTGCGCTATGATAATTTTAACATTAATATGCGATTTGTTTTATACTAAACCACAACCAGTTGGTATGGATCAGTAGAGCTTAGGGTTTGACGGGCGAATGTTTCTCCCCAGAGAGTTATTTTCATTTGCACTTGGGTTTCAAGCATGGGTAGATATCAGTTGTTAGGACCACGGAAAGATAAGAGTATCTAGACACGCAAGATGAACTATTTTTTCCAGGATCTAGAAATAATTTTGAGTAGGGATTCAGATTAGCATCGCATCTTCATCTCTGGTCGAAAAAAGTTGAATGGCTCATAAAATCGCTTCTCCTCAAAAAGTTTATTTTGACACGTTTTGGTACAGCTTTCTCCAATATCACTATCAAACTAATACGTTTCTTATAATATTTTGTTGACCAATGATAGAAACAAAATTGCAAGGAGGAATCTTTTCAAATAACACTCGGAATGGGACGAAAAAATCCGTTTGCATGAACACAATTAGTCACAAATTTAGGCTGTTGTCAAAATTTAACGATTCCCGACAGGTAATAGTGTGGGAAGTGCTCATGCGCCATTAGTTACTGTACTGCGAACTTGTTTCTGCGAGAAGAATCGGTGTGTAACGTTTTTATGGCGTAAATTGGACTGGAAAAATTTGAGATCGATCTGAACATCTCGGATGTAATTGAAGTAAATTTCGAGCTGTCTTTTTGACACACACTGAGCAAACTTTTGCCAGGAGCGAAAAAATGATTAGGGATATAGGTGCTTCATGTTTGGTCATTTTGAACATTGAAATATTCTTGACGTATCAATTCCTGCTCCTCGAGGCTTTTTTATCCCATAACCAACTTCGTACTTACTGTTAAGTCCTTACAGATAAGAGTATCTAGTTCGAGAGTTGGCACATAGCATATATTGTAGGTGGCAGGCTGTAAGATGGTGTTTTGACAACAGAAAGTTTAACTGTGGTATTTTTAATCGGATAACTTGAATTTTTACTATTGTCTTCAATAAAAGCAATTTGGGAAAAAAATAGAATGCATGTTATCTCGGAAAAGACTTTGGCTATATGCGTTAGTTATGTAAGGTAACTAAAGCACGAACATGTGAAATATGTTTTGCCCGACCAGGACAAATATAGTTAAAACTGTGCTGTATCCATGAAATCCTAGAGCCTCATCTTTTACCGGAAATCTCTGAGAGAATAAATAAAAAATTTACTTACATTTAAAGAAAATTTCAGGATATTGTACATACCTGAAACAAAAAAAATATTACGGTGTTATCATTAAATACAAAATCGATAAATAAATACAAAGGCATATTAAGAAGTTAAAGTTTGACATGCGCTCGTAATCAGGGAGAGGAGTAAGCATGAGCCCCGATTTGGAGTGATTTCGTTACAATTTGTTTTTCCATAATTATTCTGTATTTCTTGTAATATTGAAACATTTTTTTTTTCATTTTATAGAGTAAAATTTCGTCTGCGCATAAACAATCGTTGTAGGATATTAATAATCGTCGAGGTTATTTTGATTTTCCTCATCATTTCCGTCCGAATTTAATTTAACCCTCCATAGCCCGCGCCCTTTTGCTTGAACGTACATACCCGCCTGCGTACTCAGTACCACATATCATTTTTTTTTTAAATTATTTCGAGTACTTTTGTGGTACCAATCGTTTTGAGGCAACGTTTCTCTAAACGGGGATATGTCACTAGCCAAGGAAATAGATATTCCCCCCGATACTGGTGACTCTGAAAGTTTATTACTAAGTAATGGTTTACCGTTTTGAGAAAAATCATTTACTAAAACACATGTCATTATACAGGGAGTTAGCTCTAAAATTATTTCTCTCCCTATTCAAGAAATTTACTTAAACTCGGATTACACAAAAGGGAGTATTAAAGTTGGTGTCATCACTTCCGTTTCATAAAAATATTGCATTGGTATTAGGGAACGATGTAGCACGGGGTCAGTTAAAGACATTACCTGTTTTAACAGTAGCACCCTCGGTCGGTGAGATAGACGAAGACTCAAGTTATTCCAATTTATATCCGGTTTGTGTGGTTACTCGTTCTATGGTAGAGTTGTTTCGTTTACGACAGTTGATTAATTGTATAAAACTTGCTTCAAAGAAAGGTCCTTTTCTCTTTACAGCAGCTAATTTCACGAAACAAAACTTACAATTCACGTTTGTTGCCGATGTTGAACCGAACTAACTACCGATTAGAACGCTCAAGTTAAACCTTAACCTCATTATATTGCGTGGTCCGATTGACCAAATAAATTCTTTCAATTAAAAAATCTTTATGTATTTCATTTCAACCAATACCTTACATAAAGATCAATTAATTGAAAGAAGTTATTTGGTCAATTGGACCACGAAATATAATGGATGTAATAAGCAAAATGAACTATGTCTTCACTAAAGCTCTCCGTGGCCATTTCATTTATCGCCGAGAATCGAATCCTGATTACACGACATTTGAAAAATGGCAAACAGGATGGAAAATTCGAAAGGTAGGTTGAGATGGGAAGTTGGTGTGCGAGTGGATCGAAGTCAATAGCTCAAGTGGTACAGCAGCGACGTATTGAGTCGAAGGTCGTGGGTTCGAATCCCCCTCGTGGCACTAACGTTTTCATTTCAACGAATACCTCACATAAAGATGAATTAATTTAAACCTTAACATTCTAACATTTTCTTTTCCGGACGGACAAAATTTTAATTTTCTTAAGTCTTTAATTCAAAGATCTGCCAATATTTTTAATCCAACAGGAATGGATATTTCAAAATTTCAATCCCGGACGGACCCCCCAATTTATTGCGGATAGATGTATTTTTGGTTAAAATAAGAATGAGACGTATTGAACGGGGTTTATAACATATCCGTAATAAAAGAAATAAAACCGCAATCAACTATAATTAACACAAATAAACAAAACTGAATAGAACCCGACAAACATATTGGCAAAACATCGATACAAAAAAAAATACAGTAGTTATAAGAGAATAATCTCACCACCTTACACTGCTGACGCAGATCAAATCTTGCCCAGTTCCCAGCTGGTGCAAAGCCATCTTAGGGACCGTTGCACCAACTTCGTTTAACCTTGGTTCAGTACTGAACGGAGTTCAACACAGATATCGGCGTTTTTCAATCTCTATTGATCCGAGATCAACCGATGAACGTCGATCAATTCTGAACGGTCGTCGAGCTCGGGTTAAACAGGGTTCAGAGCTGAACAANTGTGATTTCTTTCTTGCCAAAGTTGGTTAGAAAATTCTTGGATTGTCTATGTCCAATAAGTGAGTTCCAAAGTTCGCTCATTTTCTTTTTCTCCTTCTGTCTGAGGTATTCGTTGATAGTGTGTGTTCCTATTCCACAGAAGGGTTCAGGTCCTATTAGCGGTGTGGCAGCCCCTTTTCTTGCCAGGGTGTCCGCTTTCTCGTTGCCTTCTACTCCCATGTGTCCTGGGACCCAGCAGAGGCATTATTATTATTTAATTATATACTATAATTATTTTTATTTCGACTTAAAACCTTAATTAATTGAATGATATTAATTGGTCAAGCGGACCACGAAAAATAGTGAATTATTATTATTATTATTATTACACTGCCACTCATACTAATTGAAAATTGCGAAAACTATTCGACCCAGGATCGCCCATAAATCCTCGGAAGAAGGGTGATTTACAATGTGTAATACACGAAAGATGAGAGGGGGATTAATACAGGTAGTAACCGCATGTTTAATAGCGAGTGTTCTCTATTAAAGTGAAGAATCTCAAAGATTTATCGCTGTAATAGCTGGTCCCGTAACGGCGGTCGGGAAAGAATTAACGCTCCTGTTAATGGAGGAAAAGGAACGCAGTGACCTCGAAAACAACTCGACGAATTTTAATCGACATTATTGCCACCTCTTATCTTTATTCCCTGCATGTAAAGTAAAGAGAGTTAATTGCTTACATTAAGAAAAAACAACAAGAAAATAAAGCAAAGCCACAATACTGTCTATCTGCCAATCTCATACGACTATTTATGCGTCTACCAATCATTTTATCATATTTGACAGGGAAAATCACACGTAAAACTTATTTTTACCAAATATTGTAATAATAGCAATTCAGTTCAGTAATATTGGTCGTTGATATTTACTCGTCTAAACCTGTTTTGTTTAGAAATCTATTTTGTGCAAATAAATCGACAAACCGTCGTAGGATCGGAAACTACCAAATTAAACAATGCTTGTTTGAATGTTCACCTGGGATAATAGCAGTTTCAGTTTTGTTTTATAAACTACAGGTTCATTTATCATGGTTCGACAAAATAAGTAATTATTTTTTCTATAATTTAGTTTATGTGTTGGATGTTACAATTGGAATTTATTTACTTTAATACTTTCCAAAAAGATCAGATGAAAGACGTGGCAACATAATTTTTAAGTATTCGACTAAATTGATATTTCAGGATTAAAATAATAACTTGTACAAAAGAAACCCGAACAAACGTTAGACGTGAATGGGTCCATTTTTCAGCTTCACGTTTCACATTTTGCACAAATTTTCAATGAACTCACGATGCTCCTGGAACTTGCTGTTGATTATCAGGTTGTAAGTGACGTTTTGGGACGTAGCAATGTAAATAGAAAACGTGATGACACCTATAATGTTGTGGGACCCCGGCTTGTATCGATGTGATATCTGATTACTCGTTGACATAGCTCTCTCTGAAGCAGCGTTCAGTTAAACAGGTTTCCTAGATAAGGTAATAAGGAGTATCTACGGCCTGATGGTCTTTTGGCAGAACCCCACAGTTCCCCTCGATATGTCCAAAGTGGTTGCAATAATGTCAGTCTTTTCCTCCAGCTTTTTCACCAATCTTTGATGACCTCAAGGTCTTTTTAGATATTGGAGGTCGCTTGAATCATCCGTCAGTTTATAGTTTAAATGGAAGACAGAAAGGCCCTAAAATGTACCCTTGTGGGAGCCCGCTCGGATTAATTTAATATCTGAATACTCGTTGCAATATCTCACGCTGAAGCAGTTGTCTAGTTAAATATGAATCTTGTAAAAGATAAGATGGAGTGGGTAAGACCTATCAAATGGCTTGAGACCCCAAAGTTCCACTTAGTATGTCCACGTGGTGGCAGTAATGTTAGATTTTTTCCTATAAGTTTTTTATGAAGGTGTTCTTGCTTCATCACCGCAGGGAGTAATAATGGTATTGTGATGTACCGGGTAGTTAGAAATCCATGTTTAAACAGGATGGATCCGATAAAGTTCCCTTTTGGCTAGTGCCGTTCTGACATCTGAGTACTCGCTGCTTCAGCACTATATATCACTCTGAAGCAGGGGCCAGGTAAGCAGGATTCCAGGATAATGTAATAAGGAGGGTCTAGGACTTATCGATAGGATTGATGGAACAGAACAGTTCTAACCCGTATGTCCAAAGTAATGTTCGTCTTGTCCACCACTTTTTCACCAATCTTTAATAAGCTCACGAAGTGCGGGGATCCAAGCACTACTCTTTGTACTCTGGAGAAAACGATGACAACCACTCTTAACGCTCGTTGGACCAGATTCAAGCCGGGCTCAATGGAACGTCATTCATAATTTGAACCAAGTTCACAGACAGGAGCGTTGCATCGTGTGTAGAGGACCGCCGTTCAACTGATCCCAGCTCTACCACAAGATGGTAGAACCGATTGTAGCCTTTTTGTATGGGTATAGCTTACGTCGTGGTTTTTGTTTGTTGACATTGTTTGCTATACCACTTTCAGCTGTCTTTTTGCGTTGACTTCATTGTTTCTTTTTAAATTATATTTAATATTTGCTTAACCACTTAAATTTGTTGTTTTTATTTTGTTTTTTATATATATTCGTTGTTATACGACTTTCCTTATTACATGGGTTTTTATAATATTTTATTTTTATCTATTTCTCTGTTTGTTGAAACAGTAGGTGCCGATAAAGTTCAGTAGCTTTTATAGTTTTTTTAATTAGTTTTAGTTTAAGTATTTTTTATCTATATCCATTGTTTGGGGGGCTTATATTTATTGTTTTGTCCTTGGTAATTCCATTTGTTAATATTTCGGACAAAAAACGGGCGGCAACTTTCACTAAAAGTGAGGAGAATGTTACAGGTGGGCTACAGCTAGAAATACTACCGTACTTAAAGGGAAATATGACAATATAAAAAAAAGAGGAAAAAACTATCAGAAAAGAGTGCCTATATGAAAAACAACTGGAGGTGGACCACCATCATCCAGATGATTATAAGGAAAACATGCTGGTAGAAATACTTGATACTGGTTTCTAAAGCCAGTATGATGATAATAAACAAGGTAAGTTATTCATAGTCCACCTTTAACCTTATTGTATTTCCTGAAATTTTATATTATTGTGAATTTTAAATTAATATTCCAGAAAATGAAGGCTTGAACATAGAACACATTGGTGTAATTGTAGACCAAAATTGGAACGTTGTAAAGCATTTGTGAAGTGAAGTAGTAATAGAAGATGCGCCAATAATAAAAGTTGCAGAAACCACTGTTAAGTCAGAACCATCTTGCTCGTGGATTAATTATAATCCACCGTTATTAAAAAAAAGCCTGTGTCCGCACCTCTGAGGAAAGGTATTCTATTCTAGATAAATATCTTACTTTTTTATTTCTATACGGTGTCAAATCGAACTAAGTTAATAATATGTGATTGTATGTCATCATTGATGAAAGGAACTGGTTATTTCAAAATACAAGCTATATTATGCAACACTGTAGTTGCGACGTTTCCAAACACCATAAGATCTCTCAGCAACGTTTCTCGTTCTTATTAATGATTCGTTGTATAGTATTTTCCCTATTGTAATTGGATGATTTAATTTTATTAACAGATACCTTTTTACAGGATGCTCACTGTCACCAACTAAATCGAGGTCCTGCATGTCTCCATTTTGAAACTGTCTTCTTAACACTGAGTTTCTAAAAATGTGGGCATCATGTGTCTTACCTGGCCAAATGGCAACAATGTTTTCAAACTTCAACTCTGAATCGCAAACTATTTGTACGTTCAATGAAAATATTCCTTTCCTGTTGGGAAAAAGTTCTGCTTGATTACTACCTAAAAATTAAACAGAAAAGCTAGAAATGTAAAAAAGATATAATTGCAATTTATCGTATACGTGGAGATTGTAAACGAATGTGAGTGCAATCAATAGCACCAATGCACTTTGGAAACTTGCTAATTTTGAACATTGATTCAGCACAAACAGCCGTTCTTTCAGATTCATTATGAATGAATAATGATTAAATTCTCGTCTTAAGCATGAGCTCGAGAAACTATGCGAACCATTCTACATACAGTAGATTTATGCAAACCACTAAAATCACCATAAACTGTCAAAAACGATCCCGTTGGATAGAATCAGATGTAGTGAGTAGCATGAGTTCGGGGGAGGTAGCATGATTTCTGAAATCATAACATTATCAGTCATGACAAAAAAAATTGATTACTATTCCAAATTAACTAAGTTAATAGCAATTTCCTGGTAGTAACATGAGTTATTATAATTTTTATTTTCGGGAACACAAAGCTCACTCCATTTTTTGACATCCTGAATTTATTAAAGAATTCATCGTTATCCCATTCGTGAAAATGTTCCTGTCTGTTTCTAAAAACCCTTTCTTTGTGAATATGTAAAGCTACCAACTCAAGGAAATCTTCATCTTCTGTTAATTCCTCTATATAACTCGGTAAAAATTCATCCCTTTCGATCTATCTCCATTCGGTTCAACAAAATGCAGGTTATATTATCAAATGAACGTTGTTCAGTTCTGAACAGAGTTTAACCCACGCTCGACGCCCGTTCCGAATTGATTAACGTTCATCACTTGATCTGAGAACAATAGAGATTGAGAAACGCCTATTTTTTTGTTGAACTCCTTTCCTTAATGAACCAAGGTTAAACGAAGTTGGTGCAACGGGCCCTAAAAACCTTGCTGAAAAGTGGAATGACATTGATGGAATATGTTGGAAATAATGATTATATGTGAATCTAGTCCCCTCTGAGAACCTCTTAGAGAGATTCTCTCCATAGAATATGAAGTAAGTGGGATTTTGTTAGCTCGTAAAATTGTTAAAGCAACGCAACTTGCGTCAACTTGGAAAGTTGGTCGACAAAGTCCAAAGTACGACATCCCCGCAGCGGCAAACCGGCCGTCTCTCCTTCTCGATTTCAAAATAACTTTATGCTTTACCATAAACTGTTATGGGGAGCTATAAAGTGGCGGGTGAGAACATAATTCTTATTATTTTCTAATTTGTTAAGACCGACAAGTGCCCTAACATTGTAATTTTTTATGCATTTTGCTTTTTTATTTTAGCTGTAGGCTTTTTCACAATTAAAATCAAAATCGATTACCTTTTTAGCTGGTTTTTAGAAAATTTCCTTTCGCTAAGGGGATTGATTTTAATTACGGACCCTTAACGTATTTACGGAGCCTTTGAATAGCGTCAACGCTTACAGTCTACAGGTTTCTAAGACTATCAACAAAACAGCGACCGGTCGGAGAGTAACGCTTTTACACAGAAAAACCATCAATTTTAGCTGGTCGACGAAGAGATTCTTACCCACTTCTAGCCAAGACAAAAAAGTTAAAAGCTTCCCTGTAGTTTGTTTATTGTAATTAATTGTACTTGTCATTTGAATTTTGTAATGGAATTTTTTGAAATTTAGAAAAAACTAACGGTTCATCAGACATAAATTATTTACACATTCATGTAAAACCATTTTATTTTGCTGATGCAAACCTGTTTCTTTGACTAAAGTTACTAAAGCAAAGTACTTTGGTGTACCACTGAGCTATCGTATCGTGAGCTAATTTTTCGTGAGAATTAGAAATCTTTTGTTGAGGAAATTAAGAATACTTAGATGCAATTATGGGCCAAAATCAAAATATTAAATAACTGATGAAAAATAAAAATTCTTTAGGCTTTATTGTATCTAACGATGTTTTCATAACAATTTTCCGAGCCCTGGAAGTAGTTTTTAGAAATGATTAAATTTAGTTTTCACTTCATCGGAAAGAGGGAGTAAAAGGAATTTCAACATTTTTGTCAGTAACTGATTTACATAAGCTCAAATCTGCACCTTCATGAGCATATACAACAATTCCAGCTTTTGTAATTTACAATACGTTACCACTAAGCCTCGAGAGAGACCCAGGGTGTTGGCAGTCCGGGGTCAGATTCTTTTCCGTCCAGAAACCGAGGTTGGGTCCAGAATGCTATCAGCAGCTAGGTCATTTCGGCAATCAGTCCCTAAATCCAAATCCGCTTACACGCTCACTCACTCTTCAATACATTTTTCTTATTTACACTCCAATTCACTCAGTTAAGGGGTGGAGTACTCGATATTCTTCCATCACCTTTTACACCAATTATATAACTATAATAACCCTATAATTGAGGGTCGATTAGGTACACAATATTCTTACACTACCTCACCTATCGGCGGTGTTATTTATACTGGAAAACTTCCCTGCCGATCCGGCCCACCTTCAACAGTAACAACGAGTTATATACTTATTTTTTTCTAATTATTTTCTTATCTTAGAACACATTTTGAATTTGCGGTCAATATATAATTAAAATTAAATATATATANCGGCGTATCAAGCCGAAGGTCGTGGGTTCGAATCCCTCTCGTGCCATTAACTTTTTTTCATCTCAACTAAAAACCTTAATTAATTATATTATAGTAGTATATTCATATATACTTATATATATAAAAGATTCAGAGCAGTAAAACGACAATTTGTATCATACCGATTCGTCTTGCTGTAGCATGAAATAGACGATTTTTTAATTTTGAAGGTATTTTTTGATACAGAATATACATAAAAGAAAGGAGATCAACATCAGGGAGATCAAAGAGCGTAAGGGATGGTCAATTGTTCGTCAAGGCAAAATGAACCAGAGCACTTGATTCACAAATTTCAAAAAAAGTTTTGAAGCATTTCTAAAGCTTCAAATCTCATAGAACAAGTTTCATTCAACGGAGAAAAGATTGTAGCTAATTTTAAAAAATATGTTTAAACATTTATGTAGAGAATATTTTTTGTTCTAAAAATTTGGATTCTACCCTCTTAATCTACTCATAAAAATCGGTTTATTTCAGCGTTAGTCTTTTTAGGAGGAAGAATATTTTACGCGTCCTTAAGGCCAAATAATTATCTGATAATGTATCTGTCATAATTTATTACATAAAAGTCCAAAAATTGAATGAAAATTTGGCTGACGTTGTTTTCAGGCATTTGTGTTTGACGGAGGAATCTTAAATCTTATCGAAATTATATGGCGTATTCTGATTAGAAATAAGGAATGATCGATAACAACGATATTAAATTCTACTCTTATTATTATTGCAATTTAAAATTATTGTACTAACGACATTGTACTGAAATATCCCTGGGATATACCGCATCCTCCTTCTGAGTTTGTATGATGCGAAAATTCTGTTGTAAGTGTATTATCCGATGTTTGAAACGAAAAAGCCAGGTCGGATATCAGATTTTCAGAGGGTATTTAACATGCCGGCGGTCGTGCCCGGGGTTGCCTTGTTTTATGCTCACCCTTTTCGGCACTTTAACCCGGTCATAGAATCCGCCTACGACGGAGGATGACATGAAATTCAAGTCGGTTCGAAAATCCTCTCTATCCTTCTTCCCCGCATCGGGTTTTAACTGGTGAACCTTCGAAAACCTTCGGTATACAATGCGCGAGCGTCGAGCGAAAACTTGAATCTTGAAAACTTGAAGTTTCCTCTTCGGGAAATTCTTTGAGTTCATTATTAGAAAGATCTTCTTTAGACAATTTGAACTATGTAATAACTTATAAAAATTACTGCATGCATTATTACTGTGATGTATTTTCGTTATTCGTAAAGTAAAAAAATTATGAAAATACAAAAATGGTCGGTTATTTTATCTTTATTACAAAGAAACTTCAATAACAGAACTTCAAAGATATACGTACACGTTTTAAACAATGTTTGCACTTCCAGTTGGTGAAAAATATAAAAGTTTTTAGTTTAGTTGTTCATATCTAACACGTGGCCTTGTTAATAAGTCTTACTTCAAAGAGGCAATATTGTCATTTCCGATCTAAGGAAAGGGAATTTTACCATACTGATTTATGCGAGATACTACTTAATTAGGTCGAAGTACTCAACCCTTCTCCACTTTGAGCCGTATTGCTGTTTCAGATGTGAAAATCACAACCTTTTGGGAAAAACAAACAGATCTTGAGATTTGCCCCAAATACTTTGTTTGACAAAGCCCAAGAAAGAAAAATGTAACCGGAGAAATAAAAACAGTATTCTTTTGAAATCAGAGCATCCGCCATTGTATCGATTTTAAACGGAGTAAGGGTTTTAGAGGATGAACCTTCACTTATCCGATTGCAATGTGGCTTGGACTCGTTATTCAAGGAGAGTCCATTCCTCCAGATCGAATTATTATGAGTAGGGCGTGCTCGGTAAGTTTTTTTTTTGTAAGGTTTTTTTTATCTTTCTGAAAAGCATTGCGAATCAAAACCCTTGGAGACCGCTTTGGACGTTTGGTCACATTAAAAAAAGGCCGCCTCGTATTTTTTTTATAAAATGGTAACAATCAAAAGTGGACAATTTGATGACACACCGTCAGATGAGATGCAAAACACCCTAAACGATGTGTGTGTGAGAAAATGTTTTTAAGCGCGACACTAAGCAACCCACTCTCACATCCTTTATAAACAGAAGAAATGTAAATCTAAAAACATCCACTTTAAAATATCAAGCTATAACTTTCTCTAAAGCTTCCCAAACTTTTTAGCCTGCGGACCTCTTTCACTGACAAAATCTAGGACATACCACACGCATTCAAGTATTTAAAGTTAGCTACTTATAGTATATTTAGTAAACTAAAGTTTTATAAATTAGCCAGTCCGAGTGGTGAGAGATGTCACTATGAAAACAAACATTAGATTGACCATTTAACTTGATTTACAAATCTGGAACACAAAAATCAAATTAGGCAGAGCGGAACCAATATGTATGTAAAACTCGAGCCAAATTCAAAATTAATAATTATAGCATTAATGAAAAAAGTGAGGTTGTTTTAGCCTGCACCATTTGGATTTGTTGGGTTTAAGTTTTGATAGCTATACGCGGATTCCGGTTCAGCATCTGGACAGCTTCGGTATTTAGTTATGGTGGCTGTTTAGATAGAAAATACGAATTCGATTAGTGTTGTGGCAAATGGAAGAAGAACACGTTTTACTTTTTCAACGCGCTGTTGAATTTTTTTGTTTTCCAGAGGGAATCAAAAATGTTGTTTAGTATCGAATTCGAAAATAGATTTCAAGTAGTCTGAAGTAATGTCTATCAAACATTCGTATTCCCTTGGAGATAGTGAGGCTGGCATAGTTGATACTGAAAGCGGTTCGACCCTTGCAGCAGTTTATCTCTTGCTGTTGGGAAGTAGTGCTCAAAGGATATCTCCCGACTTCGAAGGTGTTCATTTCATCAATCAATGTGCCATTCGCAAGCTGCAGTTCGTTTTCTTTTAAAAAATCATGAACACAGGAAAACCCTCCACATCTTCCTTCTCAACAGATTCAACCCAAAACTGGATTTTTCTTTTGAAGGCGAGAACTTTGTCATTAGCATCGAAATTTCATTTGCATTAATGAAAATATTTGATAAATACCTCAGTAATTCATTCTAAGTTATTTTTGTAATTATTAATTTTTCTTGATGTTTCCCGGGGATCCCCCAAGTGGTCCGCGGACCACAGGTTGAGATGCCCTGCTCTAAAGAAACTAAGTACCTTAGTATAACCCTTGTCTGTATCCCCTCACATATTATATAGGGTCAAAACATTACTAAGCATTGGTCAGAGAGTGCAAAAACTGGGATCACATATGTTACATCAGTATGGTAACTAAAATGATACACAAAGAGACAAAAAACTAATTGAAAAGTCTACAGAGACTACCGTGCTGGGTTGTGTCGCAGACACTTGAGCCATAATAAATAAAACTAGAACTAAGGAGAAGCCATCATGCTTGGACATTGATATACTTGAGGCTTAAGAAATAAAACTAGAGTTAAGCAGAAACCACCAAACTTGGACACCGATGGATCAAAGATGGAACACTGATAAAAGGATCGAATTACAGCTCATCAGAACTCTTGGATTGGTTCAAATTCTCTTCCAAGCTGAGATCGGTATAATTCAATACAATGAACAGGAGTTGTTACACAAAAAATGAATAGTGCACGGATCTAGAAACTTGCTGACAGTTAGGCAGCTATAGCCTAGAATGCCTAAATTGCCTAGCTATTTTCCGAAACTCTTTTTCGAAACAAAATAACGTTTTTAAATACAAATTCCCTTTTTATACCTTTTTAACTTTAAATTAACCTTTTTAGTTAGAAATTTACCCTTTTCAAATTTAAATTAACCCTTTTTAACAGTAAATTAACATTTTGCAAATCAAACTAACCTTTTTAAATTTAAAATTAATCTTATTTTTTTAAATTAATCTTTCCATAAAAATATTTTTTTTTAAACGAAAAATAAAAAATCATTCTTTTAATTTGCGATTTTTGATTTAACCTTTTTTAATTTTGAAAACATGTTTAATTAAAATACCTATTTTTAAGTTCAGATTAACTGTTTTTATCGGCATGCGAATTTGGGGCGCTGAAAAAAACCACGTGAAAAGTAATTACCATTATTATTATTATTAATTTTTAAGGGCGTTTTGACGGCTAAGGTCATTTCACGCCCCATCCAAGCCTTCTATCTTAGGTTAGCTATAATTAATTACAATTAAATTTGTAATGAAATTATAAATTAAAAAATACTTCATATAAACACCAAATGATTATTTTTTTAATTTAATTTTTTATATATAAACTAATTGGAATCAAAATACATATGAAAATTAACTACTATTAAAATAAAATTAAAAATTATATACACTACAAAATAAAAATAAATTATTGTTATTTTGCTTTGAGAAATGTGAGAATTCTTTTAAAGCCCAATTATTTTCTTTTAAATAATCTGACATTAAAAAAGAAGCATTAGCTTTTATATTTAATTGTCTATAATTTTTAATTTCAATAATAATTAATTGTACCACTGTAGCAATGCAATTATTTTATATTTAACTTTTTTTAAATCCAGTAAGTTTATTTTAGTGCTTACATTTCATACCATCTCCTTGGTTTTTTTTATGTACTAAATAAAATTTAAATCGAAATTGATTGAAATTTGAAATTTAAGTGTTAATTTAAAAATAAAAAGGATATCTTTAAAATAAATACTGTTAATTTGAAGTTAAAAAGGGTAAATATTATATAAGAAAAGGACAATTTGAAGTTAAAAACTGTTAATTTGAGGAAAAAGGTATACTGAAATTTTGTTTTATTTAATTGTTTATAATTCTTAATTTTTAATGTAGTCTTCTAAAAGCCCAATTATTTTATATTTGAAAAATCGTATTTAATTTTGCAGGGTTAAATTTTACACCATTTCTTAAGTATTTTTATTACCTTAAATAAAAAGTTAATTGGAAGTTAAAAAAAGTTAATTTGAAATTCGAAATGGTTAATTTATCGGAAAGACGCTATATTTGGACAGTAAGGCATGCTTTTAATGGGTATGCTCTTCTTAGTCTGGGACTGCCTATTGGCCTAATGAACCTAAGAAAACAAGAAGGTCCCCTTGAGGTGGGTTCCGGAACAAAAATTAGTGAAGGAAACGGACAGACTGACCAACTAAGCAAAGAATGCCCCTCTCAACACGACTAGGCACACTCGTGATTGTGCTAAAGATTGAAAACAAATTTTAGAAAGGAAAACCTAACCACTGGCCAAAAGCTCTAGGTACGAGGCAGGCTGAGAGATTTGTAATTCTCTAAAAAACAAAGCGAAGGAACTCCCCTCTTTCAGTAAGCAGGATTTGAGGAAAATAGGAGTCTGAACAAAGGCTGAAACATTCGGACTTCGCCAAATCCGACACTTACATCGGCATCTTCAGCGTCTGTCTCAGGACCTTAGACAGTACAGAGCATCGGTAAGGCAATACTACACGTAAAGAAATGCGAGGAAAAGATGTACAGTCGTCGATTCCTAAAAAGGACACTGAAGATCTTTAACGTCCGCACCTAGCCTATTCGGCCTTATCGGACGTTTTGATTCTCAAGATGAGAGCTGACGCACATCCGCATACGACACAATGGACTGCCGTAGCATTGGTGGAGGCAGCTCAGCCCCGAAGGGCCAAGAAAACCTCGCTCCCCACTTGCCCATTCCGAGTGGTCGGGCCTGCATTAAGCATTGAACCGTATGCCGCGCGCAAAGGGCTACCTATGCCGAAATACATCAGCTTGGTCTCCCGCACATTGCCTAGATAGAGAAGGCCACTCTATCTCCCAGAGTATTGGGGCTTCTTTAGCGTAGAAACTACCAGATCCGCTTCGGCCGCGGTTTCGTTTAAAGTGGATTTGCTAACCACCTTCTAAAGGAGTACCGCCTACGGTAAAAGCCTCCAATCGAGCTCAGCCTACACCTATGTGAAAAGCATACTCGAGTAGGAGCAACCGATTCACTACCCGTTCCGATCCGCCACTACTCACGCTGCCGTCCGATCCTTCGTATCATACGCCAGTTTCACAAAGGTCACAGGCAGAAGACATCCTCTTTTCTAAGTTCCCGCCAGGGGCGTCACCACGAACCACTACAAATCCATTCCCATTGTAACAGGGCCTGAACCTTGGAACATTTCTGTTACCCCGTACTACAGTTGGTTATGGACCCTCCCTCGTCTATGCAGACAGGATTTGGTACCCTAACCCTCGTGTGCCTCTGGTTAAGCATCCGCCGCCCATGCCGACCCGAGGCCGACACGAGTACAGCTTGTGGCTTGTGCTTTAGAGAGGTTGCCACTAGAGATAGGCAAAGGAATCGAGGATCGATTCCAAGAATCGACTCTTCTAAAAGAATTGACCACCCAATCGATTCCTTTACGTGAGTTGCGGTTCAGTTCAGGAAACTAGAGGGGACGGATTACGTCACACGATTCCCGATGATCCCTCAACAACTCCTTTTGATTCTTCCAAGAAAATCCTCAACTCCCGAGTCGGAGTTTGACTCTTCGATTCTTTTGACGACTCATCAACTCTGCGATTCCTTTGATTCCTTCGATTCCTCAACTCCCGTCTATCTAGCCACATTCTGTTTTTTCCGAGGTCGGAGACATATTTTACTGAATGTTCCCAATCCAGAACCTCTGGACCAATCAATAAATTAACAATTAACGTTTTGTAAATTAATAAATTACCTACTTTTTCCAACTTTTACAATTTTATTTACAAAGGGAACCGCGGTAGCCGAGTGGTTAGCATGAGAGACTCTCACGCCGCGGTCGTGGGTTCGATTCCCACCGCCGCCCCTGGCCCTTTTTTCACAATAACCCCCCCAAATTTGAACACACATATATGAATTGTCACATGGCTAATATGCATAGTTCATAACGCCAAAAAAAATTTATTTACAATATGCAAAATACCATATAAGTAATAAATATGGATAAATAAATTCATTCAGTAAATTTTCTGTATGGGATGTAAATTAATTAAATTAATAAAATAAAATCAATTTTTTTGCTTTAATTTAAAATGTGTAAACATTTAAAAAAAATTATATTTTATAGCAAATTCATTTACGTAGCCACGTAAGTAATTTGTCAACAAACAAAAATTAAGTAAGCAATAGTTATTATTCTATAATAATTTTTATTATTATTATATTAATCCTTACATGTTTAACGGTCATAATTGACCTTACTAATTATTTCAATTATTTATTCTTTTTAACTAAGATTTTGGCTGAGATGAAAAAATAATTAATTGAAATTATTATTATTATTATTATTCATTTCCCTTCTCAAAATGTCAATGCATTGATTTTGTTAGAATTTTTTTTTTGCCATTGTTATTGTAGTATAACTAAAAAATAGGTATTAAGCTCTGCTAGCTCAGGTCCATAGTATAGTAGAGGGGATTAATAAATCAGGGAATCGCATGGACCAAAAGAAGAAATTAATTTGTTCACCTTCACCATTTTCAACAAGTATCAAGTTTGGTTTTCTTTTTGTCCGCTTTGAAGTCAAAAGTTCGTTAAAGTCTGGTTTCAGGCAGTTATCGCTTGACCTGAAACCGAAATATTTATCTACCTTCTTAGGTCTTTTATATTTTAATTTTACATTAAGCATAGTTTCTCGTGAGTCATTCTCAAGCGAGTACGTTCCCAAACTGTGAACTCAAATCAAATATACTTATTTACTTGTTAGTGAAGCTTGTGTGTTCACCTCCTTTTTCCTTCCACGTCCTTTTTTATTTCAATTCTCATTTATTTTTTATTGTCACTTTATTTTCCTTTTTTAATTTATTATTTCATACTCCAGTAGGCTTAAATGAATCAGTTAAACTGTTAGGGGACAAATACACTTGAATCCTTAAGTCATCTATTTGGGAACCAGGAAAGGAATGATGCAATAAATCAATCGTTCTTGACCTCCAGTTCAAAGAAAAAGAAGAATCCCAGTTTGTGCTCACAAAGAGGCTGATAGTTTTCCGGCTGAAATTTCATTTAATCAGCCAAGCACATCAAATTCCAAATTTTGGCAAGAAGTTAATGAGTTAGTTTTCATTATGAGACCGGTCCAAGATCCAAAAGCTTCTGCTATTCTTCAAGTTAAGTAGTATATAGAAGAACTTCTAGTGAACAGCCGCCCTGACCCTACGATTTGGTGGAACGAGAGAAAACGTAAATTTGTACAATCTAGCATTGAACAGATTGTGTATTCCTGCAACCTCTGTTCCCTGACAGGATCTTCTCTAAAGGGGGTTAGTTATTGCCCCAAAAAAGATCCCTTCTGACATCACCAAAATTGCAAAAATGTTATTTATCAATCAAAATAGATATGTTTTGATATCTATTTAATCTAATAATGCCTAAAACTATCAAGGTGCATAAGTTGGTATACTATTTAGATTGGAACATGTACATTGCATAAGTTTAGAATTAAGGTTAGATTATGTACAAGATCACATTTAGAATTTATGTATGTATATAGATATACATTAAGGGTTATTGAGGAATATTGAGTACTCAACCCCCCTAACTGAATGAATGGTGTATGTAAGGCATGTGAATAGGATTGATTGTATTTAACAGTGCATGAGGGTGTGAATGTTACTGATTGCATCGTGTGCTAACAACAGCTATTTCATTTCAGCGCACTGAAAAGACCTAGCTGTAGTTAGCACACGGAGCATAACCTAAGAGTAGGTGATTGTAAGGACCCATCGGCAATCTGTTGTGAAACTGGAACTGTCAGAGTGTTGGTGGACTCTGAGAAGTGATAGGCCCAACTCTGCACATGTGGTAATGTGCACACCCGTCTGTGAATTTGTGCCTATATAAATCAACCATCAGTTAATAACTCAATTTTAATATCTTACTTTTCATTAATTCTTATAACAAGTGTAAATGATGGGTGATTCGTATGTAAGATACGTAGGTAATAATTCATTAATAATATGTATCAATATGTGATTTTTGTTGAGTTTTTTTTTTAAATAATATTTATTATTATTTATTTCCAAGAAATGTGCAAAGAATAATCAATAAATTATATACAATTACACTGAGTAAAAAGAAATATCTTACTGTTTTCATTAGTATTACTATCATTATAGTACTCTCTAAAAATTCAATGATTTGATACAATTAATATTAATACTATATTACATTTTTCGTTGTGGCAAATGTATACTAGAATTGCAAATTAATTTGAATTATGGCGGGAAATTTGAATGAAGGGAGGAACCAATAAACAAAAAGCACTTGTAACAGGAGTGGGGGTGAATCGAAGAATAAAAAGAAAAGAATCGACTCACCCCAGGGATTGAATCGAAGGGAATCGATTCAGTTAAAAGAATCATACTTCCCATCACTAGTTGCCACGCTCTCTGGGCTACACCATTATTTTGCGCCCGGACACCCCCCCCCATTATAACCAAGGGTAGGGAGGGGGTCACAGGATGGAATAAAGGAACCTGGATTGAGAAAGGGGCGTGGGTGGATGAAGACACGAGGTGGACCTTTTCAGGGTCTCGAGCCTTAACCACATTATACTACCCGTTGTCGCTGTAGTTCCACATTGAGTGGGCTACAACTCCCTAGGTGGGTAACTACACGTAAAGAAATGGGAGGAAAAGATGTACAGAGAAAAGTTTAGGTTTGTGGAAAAATATCACATTTAATGGTCTTAATCGTTTATTTTAAGCTATACAAGCTAATTTTTATCGCAGGTTATTAAGGGTTCTGCAAGGTAAGTTTCATTTTTTAATTGGACGAATCTGACAGCAACTTATAATACATCTGATTTCTCAGATTGAAGGGAAAGGATCGTCAATATATGTATATTAAATACATTTTTTTATCCTGTTGTGTTTATAATGTGTTCAACTTTAAAATTGATTATCATTCAACAGGTTTACACATTTATAGGGCAAAGTTTAACACTGATTTACCGTCAAACTTCCCCTTTTGAAAAGTGCGTTGTCCAGTAAAAAACAAATCTTCTTGTACACAATTTTTTCCTAAAGACTACATTATTAATTGTAAACCTGTTTGTTTGTCAAACTAAATTGCAATGTAAACGTGGTCAGTGGCAGTTATCGAAGTTAATCAAGCGAAAGGAAGAAATGAAAATAACAATCGCCCCCTGTACTAAAGAGGGTAGAAATTGTTTCTGGACTATAAGTTCTCCCAGGGCCACTCGAGTGGATAACTAAAGTAATAAAGCGGATTAGTTTCCCCCGGCAATATTATGGCAGTTTATAAAGAAAGGGTAATTTCGAAAACGACGTTCCTGGAAGGATTTTTTAATAAAACTGCATATCACGGACCTGCTGTAGCTGAAAAATAAAACCTTGATAATTATAAACAATTGGGTCTTATCCCTCTCACAAGCAATCTTTTATTGCTTGTGTACTAAAAATATTTTTTCTACAATGTTATTGGGTTTCAATTTGTCATCTCTGACCTCGAGGTGCACCAAAACACGCCCCAAAAATCGGCAGAGTTACGCCGGGGCGAAATAAAAATAATAGGAAAGGAAAACAACACAAAGGTAACCAACACCTTTATTGACGTTCAGAAAAATAATCAACATAAAAACTGCTTGTAAAAAGGACAACCTACGGCTTAGCGGACTTACGGAACTATGAGAATAGAACGAGCGTGATGATCGGCGGTCGGTGGAACATTCCTACCTTAAGATCGCTTATGCCTCGCCCCATTCCTTACTAATCTTACCACCCATGTTCGGGTTTGGATCAGTCACAGATTTTTTAAAAATAAGTGCGGAAATATGATGATTTGAACCTTTTATATTCACTCTTTTTCAATTTTGTCGCATTTTATGACAAAATTTTTTTTTTTGCAGAATCTGGTGATTTCTGATCAACTATTTTCATATTAACCACGAGTTCATCGGTTTCTTTGATAAGTTATATTGGTTTATTGTTCGATGACATCCTCCTTTCCTTTAACAATCTTTTTGGGAAGAGAACGGTAATAAAAAAGTTTTATAGGAGTTAGGTTTTTGTCTGCGTCTGTCGGTATCAACGTCAGAATATGGGCATGTTCTTGCCTCTTTCGATGGTATTATTACCGCTCGTCGGTTTGTTGAATGTTGTACCCTTTTCAGTATACAAGAATAGGTTTTTCCTGCCGTTTACTTTTCCCCTCTATTATCCACTGAGGTATATATAGGATTTTATGCTCGTCAGAAGTTAATGTTGCATTTCTGTAAACATTTTTTATAATAATAAAATGTTTTTCGTGGAATTTATGAATTTTTACGTTTTTGTCGATGGATTTGAGATTTAATAGCAATCTTTTAATAAGTAAAAGTGTTAAGTAACATGTTATTGATGTCATTCTCAACACATTTGAAGAGAAAAAGGTCTGTTTGGGATTATTTATTGACACAGAGAAGGCGTTCGGTAAGTTTTTTTTTAAATTGACAGTTTTAAATAAATGTCTGGTTAATTTCGGACTTTTTAACATTAAATGACCTTTTTAAAATTTCAAATTAAACCTCTTATTAAAATCATTTAAAAAACTTAGTAGTTGGTATAAAAAATATACAAGCATGTAAAATAAAATTCTTGCATTTTTCTTGTAAAGTAAAAAATTTGAGGTTTTTAAAAAGAAAATAATTGAATTACAAGACTGAAAGAAAAAATTAATGCAATGTAAATATAAATATATATATNAACCTTTAACCACCATATCAACCCTTTACGATTTTTAAAAAGTCTGTTTAATTTCAAATTAATCCTTTGTAAAGCAAAAAAAGAAGTTGGTACCATATGCATGTAAAATACCCGACTTACAAACATTTTACAAACTTTAATTACCATTTTTAACAATAAATTAACCCTTTTTAAATTCAAATAAACCAGGTTTTATTCCAACTTAATTTTTTTAATTTCAAAAACTTTTTAAACCAAATTAACACTTTTAATTTCAAATGAATGTTCTTAAAATAAAATTAACCATTTTTAAATTCAAATAAATCAGTTTTAACTTCGAATTAACCTTTTTATTTTTAAAAATCATTTAACCAACTTAATTCTTTTAACTTTCAATCAACTCTTTTTAATTTCAAATTAACACTTTTAACTTCAAATGAACATTTTTTATATAAAATTAACCCTTTTTACATTCAAATGAACCAGTTTTAACTTCAACTTAACCTTTTTAATTTTAAAAATCATTTAACTAAATTAACCCTTTTTATCTTTCAGTCAACTCTTTATTACTTCAAATTAAGACTTTTTAAGGTAAAATTACGCAATTTTAAATTCAAATGAACCCTTTCAACTTCAACTTAATTTTTTAATTGTAAAAACCTTTGTATTAAATTAACCCTTTTTAACTTTCAATTAACACTTTTTAGCATAAACTCAACCCATTTTAAATTTCAATATACCCATTTTACGTTCATATTAAGGTTTTTTTAATTTCAAAACCCTTTTTTAAACAATTTAACCATTTTTAACGTCAAATTATGACATTTTAATTACCCTTCTTGAAAAGGTTAATGCTCATACAAAAAGTACAGACTCTCTTCAAAAATGAAAGCATATCCAATTTAAAATTAATACGGCCGAAATAGAGAAAAGTCATTCGGATAAAAAACCTGCTGTTTTTAACGTTAAACGGTCGCTATCCCTTCAGATCTCGGTGAGGGTGAGGTTTTATCCAGAAAAAAGGTGTTAAATCTTTGTCTTTTATTGGAATCTTTGGTTGTAACGTTTGTATGGTGCAAATGCTGCAATTTGAAAAATTCGAGCTCGATCAGAAAATCGCGTTTCTTGATGAGTTTTATTTTTAAACTTTTGGTACTCTTTTTTTTACAAACCCCTCGTTATTTTAAAAAACGATTATTACAGCGAAAAAGACAAAAATTTCTATCAAGAAAGACAAAAATCTGAAATGGAGACATTTTTTGTATACAAAGGTGTCAAAATTTTGTCACAACTTTTGACTGTTGCCAAAATTAACGATTAAATATTTTAAAAAACTCTTGCGAGGAATTTGTACGATGAAATATTAGGATCAAGAGAGATTAAATAACAAATGATTGATTGTAAATAGACGAAAAAGATTTGGGGAATTTAGTATGGCACAACAGGCCATGATAAAATTGCTGAAATAAAGCAAAATTTTAGATACTGATCCTAAGTACAGACTTGAATGAAAAGGAAAGAAATAGCAAATCCATTGAGTAGCAATAGAAATGTAAAAGGGAAAACGGAACAAACGATTCATGTACTATTATTACAATTACAATTATAATATATTAATTGGTCAACTGGACCACGAAATTAGTGAATTTAATTATTACAATGTTTAACAGAAATATAAAATATATTGTAAATCGTATTTAGATTGATAAATCATCTCCTAACTCGCAACTAAATCAATCAACTGCTCGGATTAGATTAAATAATTTATTTGTCTGTCTTAAGAACACATCCGGCCAACCTGAAAGAGAAAAAGAGTCAATCAAGTTATTAACTACCGTTTATTCAATATGAATCTCTCTTGTGCCAGGCCGAATTGTCCTGAAACACCCTCAAATGCAAGGTGGGGTGAAAAGGGCTTTGAGGGAATGTATGAGCAATTTGGCAGATTATCGCTCCGGGCAGTAATTTGGCCGACTGCCCAAAAAGTAGAGCTCACCGTTTTAAGAACTCTTCGCCCATTCACGCAATTCAACCAACCGCGAATTTTACAACTTGAAACCGTTTAAGTATTAATTAATTAAAATAAAAACTTCTAGGAAGTAAATTAATTGTAAATCCACCACACCTCTGCCCAGTCCGCCACCCCACTCAGTCATAAATTTTTACCCAACCCTCATTATATTTGAGTAATTTATTGAATGCAATAGAAAGTGAGAAATTCAACCTTTTTTACTTTTAAAACTTCAATTTCAGTCAAGAAAGAATTCCCAAGAAGAGTGCATAGTGAGCATGAGTTTTTAAAAATTAGTACGAAAAGATAGAATATTTTATTATACAGGATATCAGACTACTCGTGTCACTTTGCCAATGAATTTCCCACTGCAAATAAAAAAGAAAGTTCGTGTGAACCGTGGTCCGATTCTCAACCCTTTCGTATATTTCAACAATTTATCTTTTTTTTTTTCCAACTATCTACGATTTTCGTCATAAATCTACTCGTAGCCTCATTTTTGGGGAAATTAAAAAAAAGCTTTGAAAAGTACATCAAATTTTCTTAAGGCGGCACCCTTATAAAACTTTAAACTTAATTTATGATAAAATTACTAAATTTTTCAAAAACTGATAAATTTAAATGTGTTAAAAAACTAAATTTCCTACCCTATTGAAAAAATTCACGGTAGAACCTGGTAAATTTTATTACAACTTACTCGGTTAATAAGTTTTCGAGCGATAGATCCTTTTCTTTAATTATTTAAATCAAAATGCAGAAATTTAATGCTAAATGGAAAAAAGTGATGACGATGTGAAAATGGGAGAATGGGGTTCTAACGATAAACGGGATGTCGATCATTATCGATATAGGTAATCGTTATCGAAGTTCTTCTCCACCACTTGGGTCGGGAGAAAAGAATTGCCGCCGGGAAACAAAAAAGGGAGGGAAGCCGTTTGAATTTCCATTTTATTATTCCCTTAGTAATAATAAAAATTGTGCAACTCTGCTAATTTACTCTAATTGCAAGCAAGATGTTTGTGGTTGAGCTTTTGAAAGTCATCTGAAGTTAAGTTAATTTTAGAAAAGATAATGTAACTTTTGTTTGACAATTTTTTTTTTGGTTATGATCTATGCACATTAGCCATGGTGACAATTCTTATATGTGTGTTCAAATTGGGGGGGTTATCGTGAAAAAAGGGCCACAGGCGACGGTGGGAATCGAACCCACGACCGCGGCGTGAGAGTCTCTCATGCTAACCACTCGGCTACCGCGGTCCCCTTTGACAAAATTTATTTTCTAAAAAAAAATGTTAAATTTTAATTTAATAACAAAAGAACAAAGCTGAACCAAAACACATAAAACAGAGACAGCAAACATAGCGAACAACCAAAGCATAAAAATTATAGAAAATAACTACACTAAATGCGGACAAACAAAAAAGAAAAACTGTACAGAAGTTGTAAAACCTAACTTTAACCTAATAAAACAAGCACAAAAAAATCAACGTAAAATGACACAAAACTCATAAAAACGAAATAAACCTATTGAACAACCAAATTAAGTTGATTTTTTTAAAGCTTTTTAATAGGTTAAAGTTGGTTTTTACAACTTCTGTATTGTTCTTTTTTGCCTGTGTTTAATGTAGATATTGTCTAATATTTCTGCTTTAGTTGTTCGCTGTGTTTATTCCCTCTCTTTGTACGTATTTTGTTTCATTTTTCTTTCTTTTCGAGCTCTTTTATAAAGTTAAATTTGGTAAAAAATTTGTTCCCAAAACAAAAAGTTGAATTATTAAATTAAATCCATTAACCCCTTTATCACACCGTCACTACTTTTATCCCATTTAGCATAAACTTTCTGCATTTTTTTTTCATACATTAGAAAAAGGGTATACAGCTAAAAAGCTTATTAAACGAAGAGGCTGTTATGTAATTTGCCAAGCTTAACCGTCCATTTTTTCAATAACGTTGCAAATTTAGTTTGTACAAATTTTAAATTTGACAGTTTTTGAAAGATTTAATGTTCGTTTTTTTTTTGCAAAAATTAAATTGAAAGTTGTAGAAGCGTGCTTCTAAAACGAAATTTAAGCTCTTTTCAATCCGTTATGTTAAGTGGTCTAATTGACCATATCAATTATTTCAATTAATTATTCTTTTTATGTAAGGTCTTGGGTGAGATGAAACAGTTAGTGTCACGCGTGACTTCGGTCCCTGAGACACAAGGAAAAACATAAAATGTTGAATATCGGCGAAGGGGCTGAGAATCTGACCACTTTTTTTGTTATATTCGAGATGTGTAATTCAATGGGCAAAGTTTGGGATGCGAGTAGCCTGTATAATTAGTGGAAAAGAAACCGATTGGTTACCATTCAATCCCAACAATATTAAATTTTTTCACTTAAAACGAAATCGCGAGGCCATTGGTGCTTTACGCATCATGGAGGATTGTCTGGAAGAGTTCCGGATTAGGATGAAAGGTGCTGAACGTCTGTATCCACTTCTTATGGTTTCGAGGTCAAAAGGGATCTGAAGATTTGGGCGGTTAACGTTGGATAGGAAAGGCAACTTGGGAAATGGTTCAAAAGATTGCGGACTGGAGTAACTGAATTATTGGGATTTTGGAACGATTGGTAGAAAATAAGGTTAAAGGTCGTAAAGGTAAGTCTTGAGTACAGTATCGTAGAGAAGGATGTACCGATTTGCACATGAAATTGTCTATCAGACAGGTTAACAATTTGTAAATGAGGCGTTGTTATAGTGAGAGTTTCAATTTATATTTGCATAGTTTATATTTTTGTCCTATTTTTTTTTTTTTTAATCCAACGTAAAGGTTGCAAATAATTATTTTTACGATGAAAATTCCAAAATATCAAAAGAAAAATAGGGGTATTTACGATGTTTGTTAGATATTAACTCGTGTTAACTCCAATCATTCGTGGCCGCCATGTTTGTTACATACGTCCTAACGGCTAACTATGTGACTATATTAAAATCTAACGTTAGCCCTACCGTGTCGAACGAGCAATGTTAACCAGCCGATTCTTACAAGTCCATGTCATCATTTTGCTCAATCTAACACGACCTAACAGGGTTAACACAAAGATCGTGAATACCCCTATTGTTTCTTAATAGACGAACATTGTTGTAGTAGATTGGTGAAAAGGGGGAAGTTATTTGCTGGGAAAGCGTTTCCTAGAATTTGATCCTCCATTTTCTTCAACCATTCTTCCAAATTGGAAAGGTTATTCTGGAAGATTCTCAATACCAGTAATTCGGTTTGCTGAAAGGGTATCGCTAATAAGTCCATATGTGATTTCTGAAGGTAAACTGAAAAGGGAGTGAAATCAAGAATGCTGCCTTGCTTAACACCCACCTCGGTATAGTGCATAAAGGAGAATAATGTTCGAGTTTTTTCTTGAAAGTACCTATGTGATAGATAGGAGGTGGTAAATGAATAGGAGAATAGCCTTTAATATTCAGAGCAAGCTCTGGAGCTAAAGAAGTCACCCAACAGGGGTTCCCTCTCACAATGAATCAATCAATCTCTCAAGGGATCTATTTTTATTAAAGTTACTTGCAAGTTGTTCAGTCGCATTTTCTTTCTCTGTTTTATCATTTCAATAAACTGTATTTAATTAAATCCTATAACATTCTGTACGAAATGTCTGAACTATTGTCAACTAGTACAAGTGACATTTTACGGTTGATTGAGACAAAGGGCATACATAGTTAGTCGGATAGTTGAAGGATGTGCGATTATTGCTAGATACGAGGACCATTTTCTCATCGTGAAATGGTTTGAAAGCTCCTTTGTTTAGTCGATAACAGTATCAAATATTAAAGGTATTTCAAGTTCACAGTTAATAATTGTCAACCAACGACAGAACTTAGTTTACAACCCAGACGATTTAAATGTTGTTGAATTATTATAGCTATAGAGAGTTTTATAAGGCATTTTGGCTGAAAAAAGCTCTTATAATGAAACCATTTATTACCAAAAAAAATCGTTATTATTCGTCTCAATAAAAGTGCTTGAAAGAAGAATCATTTTAATTTAGGATTTTCAACAATACTTGTACCATACAAAACAGGAAAAAATAAAGAATCTTTTCGTGAAAATAAACATAAAATTCGAACGAAATTCAAAGTTCCATTTGCGTCGGCCAAAACGATATAAGATAACAAACTGTGTATTAAAAGACACAAGAAACTATCTAACAAGTTGGTACTGGCGAGACCCTCAATTTCACTGAAACATTTTTTGTGATGATAAGTAACAAAATTATAGATACGTATCCGCACTTTCTTGTCAATTGGCCGTATAGGCGTCAAATAAGCGTATAGGAAAAAAAAGTTTAAGTAATTCAAATACTTATTTTTATTGTCCTTATTTTACTTGTACTTATTTTTTGTGAATATATTGTAGTGCTAGGTGTAGCTTTTTTCGGTTAATTATCCCTTTTTAACATCCAATTAACCCTTTTACCTACAAATTCACCTTTTTTAAATTCAAATTAATCCCCTTTAACTTCAGATTTACACATATTTAGCTTCAAAAAAAGCGTTTTAAACTTCAAAATCACCATTTTTAACTTCTAATTAACCTTTATTAATTTAAATAACACTTTTTTACCTTCAAATTCATTTTTTAAGGTTCAAATTAACACACCCAATTTTAATTTTATATTTTTAATCCAGAATTCACTTTTTGTTAATTAAAAATTAACCCTCTTTTACTTCAAACTACCTTTTTATTAATTCAAATTAACCATTTTTACTTCAAATTCATCGTTTTTAAAATTCAAGTTCACACTGTTTAATTTCAAATTAACCTTTTTTAATTCAATTAACTCTTTTTAATTTCAAATTCAACTTTTAGATTCAAATTAACCATTTTTTACTTCAATTTCACATTTTTTTAAACTTCAAGTTCACCTTTTTAAAACTTCAAATTAACACTTTTTAACTTAAAATTTACCATTTTTTAAATCGAATTAACAATTTTAAGTTCAAATTAAACTTTTTTAACATATTAAATTTTTTTTAATATAAAATAATTGCTTTCGTAGAAGATTATATGCAAATGTGTAATAGTAAACATAAAAACAAATCATTCTTATTTTAATTAGAGATAAATATCTCTAATTTCATTT
Source organism: Cimex lectularius (assembly GCF_000648675.2). Taxonomy (NCBI): domain Eukaryota; kingdom Metazoa; phylum Arthropoda; class Insecta; order Hemiptera; family Cimicidae; genus Cimex; species Cimex lectularius. Next base: position 108,662 of record NW_019394205.1, read on the forward strand.
TTAAATGTAAAATATGCGTGCTTTTAAAAACCACAAGAAAATTAATAACAATTGCAATTAAAAATATATAATTTAGTACCCTAATTTCGTGGTCCGCTTGACCAATTAATATATTACAATTAATTAAGGTTTTCAGTTGAGATAAAAAAGTTAATGGCACGAGCGGGGTTCGAACCCACGATCTTCGGCTAGATACGCCGCTGCTCCACCACTTGAGCTATTGTTACCTCGATCCACTCGGACACTAACTTCCCATCTCAACCCCACCTTTTGAATTTTGAAAAAATGGCAAAAAGGAGAGAAAATTCAGAATTGCGGAAGATTCAGTATCCCATCAACCCTCCATTAGTATAGTTTCATAATAATGTAAAGGGTAAGAGAGGAATATCAAGTACTCCACTGACTGTATATAAATGAATAAGAATGTGTTTTTATATGTGAATGGATTTAGGAACTTGCGTTGAGTGCTGAAATAACTGGCTGGACGGGTAAGACCGAGGACTGACCCCGGACTGCCAACACCCAAGGTGGGCCATTGTCGAGGCCTGCCGATAATTTATAGAATTACAAAATCAGGAATCACCGGTGGACTGAGGAGAAGTGATAGGCTCAACTATGTACGTGTGCGTGCAGCTTTGAGCTTATATTTAAAAAAAATATATAAAAATAAAGAAGACTTTTTTTGTTTTTTTGAGAACTTAAAAATAAAATAGAAAAATTGTTTTTATAAAAAAAACCACGTCTAAATAATCAAAATTAAAAGTATTATAAATATAAAAACAAATGATTGTGTCATTAAATCAAGCGGTTCTTATAATATAAGATAATTATTTACAGACCAATTATTTTTGTTTAAAAAATCTCGAATAGAAGAACCATTTTTTATTTTATTACATTTAATTTTATGTAATTTTTAATTGTAATTTATGTTAAGGTTTCATAGGTTTTCTAAGAAACCAGTTATGTCATTTAAATAAATCGCAAATATACAGGAACGTTACTTAAAAAAGGGTTAATTTGAAGTTATGAAAGTTTAATTTAATAAATTTAAAATAAAGAAAAGGTTAAATTGAATTTAAAATTATTTAATTTAACGGAAAAAGGTAAATATGTAATTAAAATCGGAATTTTTTGTTTTGTGGTTCATGTTAAATCTTATTCTAATAAAAGAATACCATATTTTTTTTGTTTTTAATAAAGCATATTTTCATTATTTGTTTACTTTGTGGTTTTTTGTGCACATACAAACTTCGTTGCCTCTTTTATCCGTAATTATTATTACCATTTTGAATTGCCTGAATTGTTTGTATTATCGTCGAAAATGGTATTACATGTCTTTTTTTATGACTCCGTTCGAAAATTAATGCGAGACTCCCACCAACGTGGAAAACATCGAAAAACATTTCTAGATAGTTTTATACATTGAAAATTCGAGAATGATGGATTGCTTCCTGCTTACCACCTGGCAAATTTTTCCATTAGGGCGAGGGCTCCGGGGAAATTATGCGGAGTAGCATTTCTCCTACTTAAGCACACAATAAATTGTTCCATTCTCCTAGTTTTACTTAACTCTGCTACATATCACGTGTATTGCGTAAATAGGATTTTCAAATAATTTATTGAATGCTAGGAAGTATCTTTTGTTAATTTATTCTTTCCATCTCTCTATCAGTCTGCAGCTATTTGTACTGTCCAGCATTGTCTACTTAAAGACAAAAAAAAACATTTAAAGCTCAAAGGTCCGAGGAAGACCAGTTGATATTTGTCGCCATAAATAATAAATGTAATAATTAATTTACTTTCACTTTTTCATCTCAACCAATACATTTTTTTTATTTTTTTATTTTTTTTTATTGGCCTTATGATCTTTGCATATTAGCCATGACGAATTCTTATATATGTTGTTCAATTGGGGGTTATCGGGAAAAAAAGGGCCAGAGGTGACGGTGGGAATCGAACCCACGACCGCGGCGTGAGAGTCTCTCATGCTAACCACTCGGCTACCGCGGTCCCCTCAACCAATACATAAAAAGAATAATTAACTGAAAGAAGTAATTTGGTCAATTAGACCACGAAACGTAATGGAGTAATATTTAATAAATAATAAATACCATAAATAATACATAGTACTTGTAAAATAATTATTTTATAGACCAATTATTTTATATATCAAACATTGTCGAATTAATAGAAGAAACATTTGTTTTTATATATAACTTTAAGTAACTATAATTTTAATTGCAATGAAATTTCATATGGTCTAAGATCCCAACATTTCATATTTTTTTTAAATTTCTCAAATATTCAGCAATTTTATTTTGCATACTTATATTTCGTACCAACTTCTAAGTTTTTAGTAGTTTAGTAAAGCCTAAAGTTGAAATAAAAATGACATTTTTTAAAATTGGAAAACCCATGATTTGAAGTAAAAAAAGGTTCTGAAATTAAAAATAGCTTAAATTAAAAGAAGATTCATTTTTTTTCGTAGTTAATTTTATAAAAATTTTTAATTTCAATGGATTTCCATATAGCTTTCTAAGATTCCAATGATTTTATATAAAAAAAAATCTCAAATATCTAGGATTTTTACTGTACATACTTATATTTCGTACCGACTTCAAAAATTTTAAGTGCCTTAATAAAATCTAAGTTTGAAATTAACCAGAATTTTTTAAAATATTTTATGATTTTCTGAAAAATTAGTATTCAGGGGTTTTTCCAGGGCGAAGTGGTCTTAATCGTGAACCCGTGAGGGAAGGACATGTTTCCTGAATGAGTAGAGATAGATATTTCCTGTGCGGGTATGACGTTGTTGACGACTACAGACAGATACCTTATTTTAATGAAGAGTCTCTCTATTTCTTTTCTTTCAGTTTTTTTTCGTTGGAACATAGAATTGGGGTAAATTCATGTCTTCTTTTGTTCTCCTTTTTAAATTTTTCTGTGTTTCAATTGAGTAGCGACACCGTTGTTTAGTAAAACCAAAGAATATAACCAGTGGGGGCTTTGAGCCTCCCTACACAATTATTTCGTTGCAGGACGTAATTAAAGATGAAAACCATTACGTCAGAAATAAAGACAAGAAGAAACAAATAGAAATGATAAATGATGGAGTGAGTGTGGTGTTCAATCCTTTTTAAAAAGTTAGTTCCTACTCACAGTAAGTTGTTTTGCAACGTCCGGATTTCGAGCCTTTTAGCTCATCATCAGGTTGAAGGACTTCCACAACCACGTCTCTCGACATGAATTGAATGGAAAGTGAAAGTACTTTGGCAATTCATGTCGAGAGACGTGGTTGTGGAAGTCCTTCAACCTAATGATGAGCTAAAAGGCTCGAAATCCGGATCGTTGCAAAACAACTTACTGTGAGTAGGAGCTATCTTTTTAAAAAGAAGAAACAAATAGTAACGGAACCAAATAAATCTTACTCGAAAATAATCTATCAAGATATCTCAGATATTGATGTTCAAAAACAAAAAAGGCGAGCTGAATTCCAGTCCCGTCTTGCCAAAAATAGATTCTATAAAAATGATGGAGGCTGTTTTCGTATATATAAAAAGCAGGGATAAAAACATAGGAAAGGCCCATCCGATGCTTTTCAACGAGATTTTACTACATATGCAATCCAACGTACAACCCCTTATTGTAGAGCTTATGGAAAATTTCGAAAAAAATGTGATAAAATTAAAATTACCCCTTTACAAACCGGTTTGGTAACTTTTAAAGGACAAAAACTGCCAGAATTCATTACTATATGTGGCCTATCTCCGGAACGTCCATATATACCAAGAATAAAACAATGAAATCAATGCTGCCCTCGGTGCAGTGGAGAGCACTCACTCAACGTGTATAGATCAATTTAGTGCCAGTATGTGTTAACTGTGGCAAAAACCATCTGTCTAAAAATATATATAAACAAAAATCGGGAGAACACCAAAAGAAACATTTGGATACATCTTTCGACTCAAAACCGTCTTCAAGTAGATTCAATAACCTACAAAATATGGTAGAAAACCCTCCCAAACCCTACAGCATCGGCTCGGCGGCAATACAGAAAAACATCAGGAAGGAGATCTGATTCGATTGCTGGGGGCGGTAAGTTTCATAAGGCTTCTGGAGAAAAAGCAGAGCTTTTACAAACACGCACACCAAGCGAAAACATTCGAATCTAATCCGATATCAACTTCCCCACCAGAAAAATACGTATAAGAACTAACTAAATTAGCTGCAAATATAAAAGAGAATCAACAATATATGAATACCACTGAAATAGTCGACAAAATAGGTTTAACTTTATACAATTTAATAAATTTATATTTTTGTAGTAGATTCCACGTCTTTTTTACTTTCTTAAAACGGGTTCTCTTTAAAATAGGGTTAGTACCAGAGATTGATGTTTTAATTCTAAAATAAAAAGTAAATTATATTAATTACTAATGCTGTAATGTAAACTAATTGACTGTACTTCTTGTTAGCGTTTACTGATGGTGGGCAGAAAAAGAAAAAAATAGGCCGAAACGTACATGAAAAAGAAATAAATTAACCTGTACAAAAACCACGTCCCTTGGACTAACTCTATTTCAAAGAGAATTTAATAAATGAGAATCAAACAATAGTTCGAAATCTTAATGAAAACTACCAATGAAAAAATGAAAAACCCTAACCAAGATAGGGAACCCGAACTATAAATAATAATAGAAATAAATAATTATTTCAAAAAATATATACAAATGAATGATGTGAAAAAACATACAACTCAACGAATATGAACGTAAACATTCTAAACAAACTCAAAACTATCAACACTTGACAACACTTTCACACAAAACCAATATGACAGCACAAGAATAGCACCACACTTTAAGCCTTGAAGATGACCCTTTTTTTATTTATACAATGCAAAATATATTTTTTATATTCAATCAAAGTATTTCTACTCACTCAAAGTGTTTGTGTTCTGTGTGATTGTGCCATTCTTGCGTGTCGTGTTGAGATTTTGCTGTTTTATGTTTATATACGTTGGATTTTTGAAGGGGTGGGGAGGGAAGTTTGAGTGAGTAGAAATACTCTGATTGAATATAAAAAATACATTTTCCACTGTATAAATTCACTTTTCCACATCCTAAATGTATTTGTTAAATGTAAACAATGTTTGTAAATCCCAGACCCTGAAGAATTATTTTGTGTGATGATTAGTGACCGTTAATCGATACTTATTTAGAAATCGTGAGAAGCGTTCTGGTGTGATGTAGGTTCCAGAAAAACATTTTCTTTATCGTGCCAACGTTTCGATCTTTATTGAAATCATCTTCAGGGCCTGGGATTTACAAACATTGTTTACATATAACAATTACATTTTGGATGTGGAAAGTGAATTTATACAATGCAAAATATAACTCCATAACAATCTCTACCCTAAACACATAATTAACAGAATAATCAACAATTACAACTCAACACTAACACCATCTACTATTACTAATAATACTACATTAAATCTGTCGAATACAAACAAACCAGCATACATTTCCATACCATTTATCCAAGGACTATATCAAATTAAACACATTTCTCTTGTCCGATACTTCAAAATAGCCTTCAAAAATTATAAAACAATTCAAACACTTTTTTCCTTTCACCTCAAAGAAGCCGACGCCTTATACAAAAATGTCTTTTCTATACCGACATCCTTCCCCACCCCTTCAAAATCCAACGTATATAAACACAAAATCTCACTGGCACTCTCGACACGACACGCAAGAATGACACAATTACACAGAAGACAAACACTTTAAGTGAGTAGAAATACTTTGTTTGAATATAAAATATATTTTGCATTGTATAAATTCACTTTTCCACATCCAAAATGTAATTGTAATATGTAAACAATGTTTGTAAATCCCAGGCCCTGAAGATGATCTCAATAAAGATCGAAACGTTGGCACGATAAGGAAAATGTTTTTCTGAAACCTACATCTCACCAGACCGCATCTCACGATTTTTGAATAATTACTAGTTATACTGTAGATTTTGCGTATTTTTGTCGGTGAGACTCGACATATTTGGCCATTTGTACTGTCGGGAAAAATACATTTTAAATTCTAACCGATTTTCAACCCACATCAGTATGATTCTATACTAGTTTTTTTTTTCACAGTAGTTTCATCGCAACGGGCAATAAGCGGCTGAATTGTGAAGCTTTCTTAGTCCCCTCCGACTTCAACGGAACCTTTAATGTTATTTTAAAAGAACGAAGACTGGTCTGATAAGGATTGACGTGGTAAAAGATAAATTGATTCCTTCTGCACGATGGATAAAGCATATTTGAAGAACAACCAGAATATTGAAAATTATCAATAAACGAAAAAAAAATTTTCATCGATTATTTCATCAGGTATCAATGAAATTGATAGTTTTATTACTTACCTCTACGACGTGGGACTACGAAACTAAAATATGCGTATTAGTGATTATGTGGCGAACTTTTACTATTAGCAAAACTTGAGTAATTAGTGAGTAGATTGCATCTCATAAAAAATTGAGCGATTTTACATAACTTTTTTTTCATTTTACCAAAAATTTAAATTAAGGTCGTTCAGACATTTACTATTATCAACGGGTATCAAATTTTTTTAAACCTACTTTCCTATGTCGCTGCATCACAAAAAATCATGCAATGTTTTAAATTTATATTTCCCCACCCTCGGGTTATTTTCGAAGCTTTAAATCGTCTGTTAAGACATTTTTAGCAGGAAACCGAGTCAGCATTAGTTTTTGTTCGCTTTAGAAACCCCCCCCCAAAAAAAAAAATTTTGAGAAAAAAATTTCTATGAAATTTTTAGACTCAAATGCCTACGATATTGTTGTATACAACTCGAAAATAGTGATTACTCCGAAACGACTCGCATGATTATCGCTAAAAATTATAATAGTTTAGAATCATTTTTAGGTAGAAGCCAACTTGATGTTCGTTTTTTTATTCCTGACAAAACCTTTGCATACTAATTTTTGAGAAAAGAAAAAGCAAAATTTTTTTCACAAATTTTTCGCATTCCAATCTACGACTCAGGAAACACCTACTTATCAATATAAACTTTATAATGGTTTAGAATCCTACAAAATAACTTTATGACATAAATGAGCTCTTTGTAAATAAATTATAACCGAGAAATAAAATATAAAATGGGGGGTTTTTTGAATATTTAATCCTATTTTTTCGCTCATTACGACATAATATTTTATTATCATTAATTAACATAGTCTGAAAAACCAAAAGTCAAGCTTTTCAACGGTTCTCATAAACTTTAGTTTGGATACAATACGGAGGAGTTATGAATTTTTAAGTGGAACTCCGGACAACAGCGAAAATTGCCCCCTGGCTAATTCGGGAAAGTAGGTAGGTGGAAAAGTTAGGTTTTTTAGGAAGAAACAAACTTGAGTGGAAAAAAAGTAACATATATATGCATATATAATTTTTTTATGAATATGTTAAATATAATCTGTTGAGCCCTAACTAAGAAAATGCAAGCCTTTACTTTTCTTTTAGTGTAAAGATAAATTTATTAAATTATTATAAGCTTGCAGTAGATGTAAAACTAGATATAGATAATTTAATTAAAAAAATCTGTGTTCGTAGATGTTGAAGGTTGTTTAGAAAACAAGTATTCGAAAGAATCAGGGTTTATGGTTTTAAAAGCTTTACGTTTAAATCTATCAAAACATTACAGAGCGTTTGTTACAATAACAAAACCAAACGTGGGCTCAAAAGGAATAAAAAACAAAGATAAGCAAATATCCTGGCTGTTGTACAAATCTTTCTGGCACAATAAAACAAACTAATTCTCAATCAGAACCACGTTGAGCCGTGACTACTCGTAAATATATTATTTTGAAAATTCACTAGTTTTCGTGGTCCGCTTGACCAATTAATATCTTTTAATTAATTAAGGTTTTTAGTTGATATAAAAAAGTCAATGGCACGAGCGGGATTCGAACCCACGATCTTCGGCTAGATACGCCGCTGCTCTACCACTTGAGCTATCGTGACCTCGATCCACTCGGCCACTAACTTCCCATCTCAACCCCAGTACGAATCCCGCTCGTGACACTGCCTTTTTTATCTCAACTAAAAACCTTAATTAATTGAAAGTTATTTTGAAAGTTGTTTTTTTTTCTTCAAATACTAAACCAGGTTAAAATCAAACTTAAAAAGTCGAGAATACTAATAAAACAACTCAGTACAATTTTCTATGACTGAGAAAATAATGTTTTCCATAAATTTTGTACTTTCTTATGGGATGACAGAATTTAATATTATAATCTGTCTTTTGCCAGTTTATTTTCCTGTCCTGTTCCTTGTGGCTGTTGGATGAGAAATTCAATATTGTCATGTCTTTCCCAGTACGATATGAAATATATATCTCACCTTATAGTGTCACTTAGGCTCTATGTTGAAATTGTATTTCAAATTCAAACATCCCGGAACGAAAAGACGGTATGTAAAAATTGTATTGCAAATAATAAATATTCAGTGTGTACAGTGAGTGTATCCATTCATCTCGAGTTATATTAAAGCCTCGAACTGATGGAAAATTTAGTAATAATGATAAATCAAATTTATTCATGGATTTCACAAAGAATTTTCACTAAAAGCATGATTTTTTCAAAATCAAGGTGTTGAAGAAGACACCATTCAACCCCATAGTGAATAGTAAAATAACCGTAAAGCTAGTGACTATAAAAAAGAGTCCCGGACTTCGTTATAGATGAGTAATATTTATACTTATAAGACTAGAGTAATTTTCCCTGGATTAGGAGGAAAAAGGGCTAAAAGATTCAAGCCTGATGTGGCTATACAAAGATTTGTAATTAACAAAATTAAAATACTCAAATTAAATTAAAAATGGATTAAAACTCTTGGGTGCCAAGTTGTAAGACAAGAGGTAATCAAGGTAATTGGGCTAAACGAAACGACTGAACGCAGTATGTAGTTCTGTGTTTACAAGGCTAGAGGTCAGATGGACGATAATGTACAGAGGATATGAAGGTTAGAAGGTCACCTGGGACCTATTTGTAGATGCAATGAAAAAACGTGCAAAAAATTCATTAGATATCTAAGCATACCTTCAAGCTTCACAGTGAATCCTTCGAACATCAAAGTGAGAGATACTAAAGGAGGTCTGTACGCGTAACCAACAGAGCGTGAAAATGTTTCCAGGATAAGGTCTAACAAGAACAATCTCAAGGTTTTAGAACGATAGAAGAAAATGGCGAAATTGCTAATGGTAAAGGTAGAGGTAAGGACGAAAGGATTGGAAAATGGATCAACAAACGATAGCCTGGGTCTTTTCTGCAATCAAGTTCCCATTTTCAGCGGCCCAGAACCTAATTGAGTTTCAGTCCTCCCGAATTCTATCAATTGAAACTTGTAAGTCAGGATGTTAAAAGGAAATATACATTTGGGGATGACCTGGAAAAAGATGAAGGGAGTAATATTTTATGATTTTTGCGAAGTTGTTAATGTAACAAAAAAGAGAAGCTGTGTGACTTGAGCCTTGAGGGACTCCAGAACTGATGAATTTCGGAATAGATGAGGGCTTACCGGGTAGAGACTACTCGAGAACGATCTGAAAGGAAAGAGTAGAACAAGCGGAGAACACTGTGGAGAAAGTGAAGATGGGGGTTGTTCATAAGATCCTTGTGTACCATCGTAACGAAAAATCACTGGCGTTTACGAATGTAATTTATCAACTAAAAACGAAGCTGTGTTGCTTTTAACCGTTGAGTGCCTTCAGAAAGATGAGGACTTATCTATGAAACTACTTGAGAACGGTTTGTACAGGAAAAGTAGAAACAGAGGAGAACACTTTGGGATAAATATAAGATTTGTAGATTAGCAAGGAAAAAGGAATAATCGATCAAAAGCCTCAAAAAGACCGAGAAGCTCATGATAATTTTATATTGGTCAATCCCCATCTTTATGCGGTCAATAGGAACCTAACGAAATTTAAAAAAAATAATAACAAACTCGAGAAATTATAAAATGAAAATTAAGGGAGAAAAACACAAGTAAAACAGCATATCATTTTGACAGGGTGGTAAGTACGCGTCCCCCATCCTACTAAAATTGTAAATATGAAATACTTGGTTTCGAAATTTATATTTACATCTGTAACCTTTTTTCTACAACATACGTGTCAAAATGACCCAAAAATTTCAAAAACGCGTGTGTCAGAGGGTAGTGATCGGAAGGGGTTGAGGCTTTGAGTAGCTAAGGTCTAGTCTTCCTGTAGACGTGGACGCCACTGGAACTCTTTTCACAGGTAAGTGACCTTGTAGTATTCGAATAAAGTAAGAAAAATCATGGTGTGAGTCAATATGACCCCTTTATTGTACGACATGTTCTTTTAGTTTTAGTTCAAATTTAATTCCGTTTCAATCAATTTAATTAGTTTTCTCGATGCTTTTCTTTGTAATCTTTCTGGATTGTTTCAGTCAAAGCAAATAGTTCACATTTTGCAACTGTCAAAGAAATTCGACGGGAAGTAGAAAGATCAGTGATAATGATAACGAGGAATACTTTTCTGAAGAAGGAACTTACAGATGAAAGATGAAAATGATTTGTTATCAAACGACAATGAAAAACCAGACGCTTTCGACGTTCTTCCTGAAGACGAAAGCGCTCTCAGAGGACCACTTTAGCCCTGCAAATTTTTCAAATTTAGGTTCCGAAGATAGAGAACAAAGCAGAAACTTTGTGTTGGGCAAAGATGGCGAAACTATCTGGACTGATACCGATCTTTTACCGTCCAGAAACGTCAGAATATCTTCAAAGAATATGATTACCCATTTGCCGGGTGCCAAAGCAAATGCTCGGAACCTTGTAGATGAGGAACCATTGTATTCCTTATTCATCAACCAAGCCATGATTGATGTCATTGTAAAATACCAATGAAGAGATTGATAAAAAAAAACTCAATACAGGTCTGACCAGCACTATATTGGGCCCACACATGGTCTTGAAGTGAAAGCTTTGCTGGGCCTTTTATTTTTCAGCGGCGTTATGAGAGATTTGAACCTGAATGTCTCAGACATATTTTGTCATCAATTTAGACCATCGATTTTTCGAGCTGTGATGTCCAAAAACAGATTTGTGTTCCTTCTTTGCTTTCCGTTTTTGTTCCTTGTGATACTATGTACCATTTTTGCGAAGTTACCTTTTTCATTTTAATTTTGTAAGAATTTAATTTGCACTTTACGAAGAAGTTTAACTGTAGTTTTGTAGATAATATCAAAAACTCGAAGTTAATTTTTTACAAAGAACGATTTTGGGATTCGAGTTTTTCCTCGTTAGACTGTACTTTATTGTGATTACAATATGTTTCAAAGCATTTATTTTGAAAATACGGTTTTGTATCCTATAAGGTTAATAAAAGTAAGAACTTTTAAAGAAAGTTCTTCATATTTCCAAAAATATTGAAAAATATGACCCATTGCACTTAAAAACAGAGTTGGGTCAAAATAACCCGAGGTTGTAGTACATATCCAGGCATTTCATGATGTTAATAAGGTTAATTTTTTTTTTCCAATCAACATGTTCTGTAATTCACCCAGGCCCTGAAGATGACCCGAATAAAGGTCTTAACGTCGGCGAAAAATGTGTTTTTCTAAACTACCTCATTTTTAACCACTCCTAACGACTCCTACAAATGACTAAACAACCGGTTACTAAAAATACACATAGTATGTAAATATTTCTCTAAGGGATAAATTATTTAAAGCCTTTATTTTTTACATTCGCAAAGGTGGAGCTTAACGAGGGAAAAAAATCTGATCAGAAAATGCCAGATCAAAACTAATGACATTAGGAAAAGAATTAGAACCTGAAGTGCTGGGCAAGCGATGTGGCGAGAACAAATAAGGCAAAAAGAACCACTGGATGCAAAAAGGAAAAGAAAAAAGAAAGACAACAACAAACATGGAGCACCTGGACATCCTTTAAAAAAGATGAACTTGGAAGAGACCTTCGCCCAAAAATTAGATTGATTGTCTAAAAGGGCTCTTTATTGTTATAATATTAACGGCAAATATTAACGTGATATTTTAGTTTCGGCTTTTCTGTCATTTCATGACTTTTGTCTCTTTATATGCCGTATGATTGAATAAAAATTGTTTTTTCAAGTCTTCGCTGCTTTGTGTAGGATTTAATAATTCAGAATTGGAAAAGGAACGATTACTCAACATACTCGTGAACATTATATCACTCAATAAAAAACTTATAACATTCAAATTATTGACTCACTGTTTTATTCCAGTCAACACATAAAAAGCTGACCCCATGGAACAAATAACGTTAAAAAAAGAATAAATAAAATACATATGTCGGGCGTCAACTAGCTAGGAAAAATAGTATAAAGCTTTCAGTAGATTTTTTAAATTGATTTTAACTCTTTGCCCCTTTGATCTGATATTGATTTTGAAGGTTGACTGACAAAACAAGGCGGAAGGTCGCTCCTTCAATAGGATTTGTACTAAACATCCAAATAAATCACCTTTAACAATAGATATTGCGTAAAGCGTAAACAGTGCCGGGAGTTGGTGTTGAACAACAAAGTTAAGCTCACACAGCGGCCCAACTAGGTTACATCCAAACTTGTGTTGTTTTTTTTACATTATCAATCCATTCGTGCAGAAGATATTTACAATTATTATATTTATGATCTCCGAATTTCTTCTTAATCTTTTCATGGAACTTATATGGCTGGGCAGCCCTTTTTATACAATACACAGCACCCAGCAGATATTTTCACTTCTTCTATCGGTCCTGAACCATTTTATGGCAAAATAAATTGTCGGAAACGTAAATCCATCTAACAAAGAGTTAATAATAAGTCCTCGCTTCAACGGGATTATAATTTCAAGAGTGAGACGTGCGAAAAAGAACTAATAACCCCAGATGTGTGACTCTCTGGACCGACAAAGCCAGAAAGGGACCGTTTTGCTGGATCGACCTGTCCCCAATTGAAATAAAGCCAAAAATGTAGCGATGAACTAGATCTCGACTAAAATTTTCGGGGAGTCGAACTTGGAAAGGAGATTATTGACTGAGAAAGTTTATATCAGTGTCACCCCAAATACTTGCAATCTACAAACTGATAGGTTGGGATCCATTTCGGTCTTTGCAGGTCTCCTAAATGAATACAGGATTTCTAAGCAAAGGAGGGAAAGTAGAACATCGCCCTAGTGGCGGATTTTATGTTAACTAGGAGAAAAAACGATTGTTTCCCGTATCCTTTGTTTCCCCTCGTCGTAGAGATTGTTTTTATCGGTTTTTATTGATTTGATCTGTGATCCTACTTTATTGTTATTTAAATTTTAAAATAAGTTAATTGTATATGTATATATATATTTGGGAAACGTACTGTGATCATTTGTACCTGAAAAACTAAAAAAAGGTGGATTTTATTGGTTTTTTAGACTTATATGAGGTAACCTTTCTCGACCACGTTTTTTAACTTTATTTTTACTGTAATTTTAGCTATAATTTTTAATTGTTAATGTATTCCATTTAAATCAATATTTAGATGCTGAGCCGAAAAAAAAATAATGTACTTCTGTGCCCAAAACACCATGTTGTTTAATTTCCTATTAAGGTTTTAAAGTAAGATATCCAATTATTGTTGTAATTATTGTTTTTTCATGTTTTAATTGTTTGTTTATATGATAATAAAACAGGCCCTGAAGATGACAGTATAAAACTGTCGAAAGCTCGGCGAAAACCGTAAGGAAGTTTTCTCTGTTTTGACCTCTTCCGAAGATCCTCTGAAAAGACTTCAAAGCCAAAAATATTCAGGAGAAGTTATAGTGAAATAATAAGAAAGATAAATCCAATCCCCAGAAAAATTATTTAACAGAATACATATTATACACTATAACCACTCGACCTTTACAAGCTAGCCAACCAATTAAACCAAAATTAAAAGAATACCCATATATGAAAGTTATTTATTTGGTCTTAAGAGAATCTAATGAGCTCTTCCTTCTTATTAGCCAACGTCTCGGTAACTCCTGAAGGCCCTCAGTACATCCCGCGATAGAGATTCCGGGCTGTGGGGTCACTCCCACCGCCAGCCGAGCCATTGCCCCTAGTGGGTCAACCCCCAATAGGCATCAATCAATTTTGTATAAACTGGCAGCAGGCAAAACGAATCAGGAAGAAGACGAAACAGAGGCACTGTGATGAACGTTCTTCAGAAGGAATCTGCACCGTGGAAGAGAGGGGACGATCATCGCAAATACATTGAGGCCCCGTTGCACCAGTCACGGGTCAAGCCGGGTTCACTGGAACGACGTTCACAATTTGAACGAAGTTCAGAGAAGGGAGCGTTGCACCATGGGCAGGGGACCGCCGTTCAGCTGATCGCTGTTCAACCAGTCGTTGGTACAACTGATTATAGCCTTTTTGTACGGTTATAGCTATACGTCGAAGTTTTTCATTGTTCGCATTGTTTGCTGTACCGCTTTCCCTAGTCTTTTTGTGTTGATTTCATTGTTTTTTTT
>NW_019394205.1:123651-228749 GCF_000648675.2 Cimex lectularius
TATATATATATAATTTATTTGGTTAATTTTGATTTTTAAATTTAAACTTTGAATATTGTCTTGTTAAATTATTATTGTTGTACAAGAGAACGAAAAAAAAAAACTTCTCGTACATTGTAAGTTTAATCCATACAAGAAGAACCTATTTTTTTAAATATATTATTTTACTTTTTTATTATACGAAATTCAGCTCCAGAGAATTGGTAGCAGAGCGTATACGAAATAATTATAATATTAGTCCGACTTCAGAGGAAATCTATTCGTAAAAATCAAAAAAGTAAATAATATTTTTTAAGAAAAAGTAATAAAAAATAATTTAACAAATTAAAAAATAAATAAATAAATATAAACTTATATATAATAATGGGTACAGAATCTGACTCTCTGGAGACAGAGACATACACGGAAACTGTTATGACAAAACAAGAAATAGTAATTTCTCACTGTTATCGAAGGCCAGCCCAGGTACTCAACTAGAAATAATTAATAGTATAAAGGAACCAAATTTTGTAAGACTGTCAACAAGTGTTAGGCAACGATTTGTTAATTTCATGAATGGAATAGTTGCATCTTGCGCCCAGAAAGCTTATTTTCAATCACGACATGTTAAAACTAGGGTAAGCGCGTTTTAACAACAAGCGACCAAGAAAAAAAGCGGCCAACAAAGGTAACCCCAAACGTTTAGAAACATCTGCCGAGGATAATTCACAAGATTCACAGCCGGAAAATCAGTGATAGCAAGTAAAAAACCATAATCTGTTAATGAAATTGTATCGCCACCAAAAATTCTCTCATTACGACAGTCGATTTTCAAAAGAGCAGTTCCACCTGCTTATTATCGAAAATTGACGCCCACCTTTAATTCAACATCAGTTTCCGATACGGATATTCCATCAAAATTCAAACAATTTATTCTGCCCATAAAAAATCGCCTAAACATCTCAGAGAACAGTTGAATTCCTTACCGAAATTAAAATTGTACAATTCCGAATCTATCCTCAAATTTGTCAAATTCTTGTATGATATAGCAGCTCTATATATGAAATTATTCCGCAAAAGTCTTTCTTACATTTCAGAGAATGGTATGACAGGTTCATTATCTAATATTATAAGTCAAATTGCAGAAAACAAATCTATCGATTTTGACTAATTTCGTATCACCTTATTTAATAATTACAAGGATCCGGCAATTTTATTTTCATTAAAATTGAAATCCTTGATGCAATCACAGGGATCCCAGGAAGAGCTGCGAATGTTTTCAGAAACCCAGGTATGGTATGTAAAGATTTTTGGGTAAATAACAAACGAAGATTCAATAGACTTAGTCAAGCAAAGAATACATCCAAAAGTCTTATGCTTTTTTACACTGGCTCAATTATATGGAGAAATATCGCGATTGGAATTACGAATGGCAATTAGAGAACAAGTCTCTCATTCAAAACAACATAAAATTAGACCTAAGATCGTAGATTCTAATCCCAGTACCGAAAACAATCCAGACTTAATGTCATTTTGATATTACAAAAAGGATGTAACTTTTACGATCCTTCACAATGCATTTCATAGCCCAAATAAATATTTGTCGAAAAACCGAAGTCATAGGGATAATATTTCAACTTATCACTGTCGTATGTGCAATAATTTTTGACATCGAAGTTATGAAATAACCAAACGCCCCTCAGACCGACACGTCAGCAAAGTCTGGCGGGTCCAGACGGCCGCCCAACGTCTTAATCAGCATTTCTTTAAACTAGTATAAAAGCCCTAATCCCCAAATATCCTTGCCTTATTCTTACGACAGCCGTTTAAAATTAAACATTATACAGTTTTGAGAATAAAGTTTCTTATTTTTTTTTTAAAGTCTTCTTCGAGCGATTACTTAACTTCGATAAGACGATTATCAACTGAAAAACAAATCTATAGTTTCCGTAAACCTTACGTTCCCGCAAATAACAATTTTTATTTAAGAATCGGGAATTTATGGACAGGAACGATTATCTCATAGGAAATAATAATTTTTTTTTTAAACGAATCCAAGAATGTATTATTATATAATAATCCACATAATTTGAAGAAGAATCACTAACTTAAAGGACGACAGCATCGCCTTTTCAAATATGAGTAAAACAATCCAATTTTTATATTGTTCCCACAACCGCAATTTCTTCAATCATTCAACAATGTACACTGAGTTCCGCATTCCGTGTATCAGCTGCAACAACAAACTAATGGGAACATAAATGAACCAAAAATTAACGCCCAGGCCGAAAACCCAAATTCGCCGGCAAACAGTGGTAACAATCAATCAAACAACTAATTTACGATAGAGCTTGTTACAGTCTCTGTTACAATACTCGACATATATTCCCTTGCAACTCTCTTAAACTTAAATTAGCAAAATTAGAGTTAGAGGCCCTTATTGCTACTGGTTCCTGCAAATCGTTCATTTCACAAGACATATACACACAATTGAGAATTTTAATTTATAATAATTAGTAATTATTTATTAACTTGCTTATTTATTAATTTATTTATGATATAGCTATTATTAAAGTAAATGTCAAACTTACCTATTGTACATGTCTACTCAATGATTTATAATTTATAATATATGTAATTATTTGTAACTTCCCTATTTGTTAATTTATTAATGTTATCTCTTGAAATAAATGTGAAATTATTTAACTTAGATAAATATAATTCTAGTCATACAAAGGCGATGTGTCCTGAGCCTATTGTACTTATAATTTATTTAATCTTTCTGCAAGTGGTTTTTATAATAATTTTTCACCACTGTTCTTTATTTCTTTAGGCCAAACCAGCAAAAATTGTAAATATACTTAAGCCCTCTGCCACAAGGATGTATAATGTCCTAGACATTTCCCCTTGTATTTACTTTTTACAGGATGTATGTAAAAGTATCTAATAAATTAACTCCAAACTCAAAAAAAAATCCACACAATTGAGAAATAAAACTTTGAAGCATGTTACAGACGAACTAATTTAAAAAAATTCCGAAATTACAAAACCTATAGGGTCTATAACCGTGCAGACCAGCATTTATAAATATTCCTAGTTTCATGAATTTCTAGTTCCGCCATCACTGCTGTTTCCGTAATACTAGGTCTAAATTTTTTTGCATATAAGAAAACTAATAATTCTCCGGGTGAATGTCAAGCACGGTTTCAACTGGATCCTTCCACGAGAATGGAATTAGGAAATCGAAAGATAAATTCAATGTATTTAGCATCATTTGTCATACCAAGATTCCATAGAGAGAGAAAAATGTTGGATAACATATTTTCAAACGAAATATCCTGAAGTGTTAACCACGGCTATTGGTTAAACCCGTGCGCTGTATGTAGACTCTACTTCCGATATTTGCTCTATTCTTTTTGGAAGATCTACTATATCAGGATGCACCACTTGAAGCTTCCCAGCATTTATAGTCAGTTTTCCACTAACAATGACATCACTTCCGGGGGTTAGATAAAAATATTCCCCGCTCACAACCATATCCTTTAAATGAAAAAAAGAAAATGAAAGAAGCGATTGAAGAGTTATTAAGGTACGACATTATAGAAGAATCAAACTGTTCTTATGGTTCTCCGGCAATTCTTGTAAAAAAAAAATCTGAAAAAATGTAAAAAATGTGCTTGTGGGTAAATTATAAAAAGGTAAATAGTAAAATAGAGCACATCCGTTGGCCATTACCCCCTATTAGAAATGTAATTGGCCATTTACAGGGAGCAAAATATTTCACCGAGATAGATCTACATAAATCTTTCCAGATTCCTCTTGGCAGATAAAGCAAAAATACACGTCTTTTGTTAATCCCTGGGCTTCTTTTTGGTTTATCAGTAGTAGAAAAATTATTTTGAAATATAAAATTTAAATTTTTGTGGAATTTCGTTGATGATTTCTACATTCTGTATTCTATATGCTTTTTTTCTTTAGATAAATATTTGAAACATGTAAATTATGTATTATCAGCTCATCGTAATGCCGGATTGACTATCAACCCAGACAAAATTCAATTAGTTCGAAAAGAATAAAAGAATAAAATTAATGGGATATATCACATAATATCATAAAAATCGACCCAGCCCGAGCTATATCACTAAGAGATGTAACACGACCGAAAAATTTAAAAGAACTTCAAGACTTTTATATGGCGCTGGTTACTCTAACAGATTTATACATCGTCTTTCGGAAATATTATACCTATTACATGATTTTAAAAAAACGTGCCCAACTAGTTTGGATCGTGTCATTATTGCCTTGGGGACACATACAGAAATGCCTTGACCCAGTACGACAAAGAAATCCGAAGAGCTAAACGGGACTCGTGGCGGAGATTTTGTGGAGAAAAACCTTAATGTGCCCGCATACACAAAACCCTAGCCAAGGAAAGTATAGAGAGGCAGGTAAGCTTCCTCATAAAGACAGATGGGAGCTTCACACAAACGGAAGAAGAAACACTCTCTCTATTGATTAAAAATCACTTCCAGGAACAAAATAATCCACGAAGATATACTCCTTGAACGCTCCAAACAAATAAAAACCACTAAGGAAGAGTGGAACGAGGTGGCAACCACAGTACAACCTAAAGCCATAAGCTGGGCACTTGAGAAGTTTAGCCCATACAAGGCGCCAGGAATGGATGGAACCTCCCCAGCACTACTGCAAAAAGGTCAAGAGATTCTCATGCCGCAAATAGTAAGAATATTCAGAGCCTGCCTAGCTTGGAGCTACATTCCCAATAGCTGGCGAAAAATACGAGTAGTGTACATACCAAAAGTAGGACTACCTAGCAACTACAAGCCTAACTCGTACAGACCTAACAATCTCACATCATTCATGTTAAAGACATTAGAAAGCCTGATAGGAAACCACACTCGAGAGACAGCACTGCAGAAAAAAACCTCTCAGTGAGCGACAATTCCAGGGAGATCCACAGAAGTAGCCCTGGAAGACCAGTGTAAATGCTTAACCAAGTCCTTAAACGGCAAGGAAATAGTTGTTACACTTTTTATGGATGTAAAGGGAGCCTTTAAAAATGCGACCACAGCCTCTCTACATAGAGCAATTAAAAACAGGGGAGTCTCGGAGAAGATATGCCAGTAGGTGAAAGAAGGCCTAAGGAACAGTATAATTACATCCACCCTGGGCGGAGAGACCATCCGGTCTAAGACAACGAGAGGGTGTTTTCTCACCTCTACCGTGGATGAACATCGTAATGGATTCAGCGCTCAATCTGGTTGACAGGTTGTGCAAACGAGAGGAGATATGTGTTAACCCGCACTAAACCATATAGATTCCATTCACGAGGAAGAGGACGTTAGGAAACCTAAAAACTCCAAGTCTAATCGAGACCTGATCCCATTTTCCAAGGAGGCCAAATATCTACGGATCACACTATCCCAGCGGCTCACATGGAATTTACATTTGACTAAAACTACCCAGAGAGCCAAAGTTGCCTGTGGGAGGTGCAGAAAGATCGGCGTCTTCACAGAAATGTTTACATTTGAGTCGGTGGTGTGGTGGACCAGGACTCTGCCTATTATGTGGCATCCTAAGGTAAGCCTGTCTCAGGATCACTGGAGCCATGAGCACGACGCCAACTGCGGGTCTGTAAGTGTTGTTAAACCTCTCACTACTTCATATTCACAGACTCATAAATGGACAACCAGCTGCAAGAATAGGCCATGTAAATAAACAATGAAAACTAAGGGAGGAGATATAGGCACATGTCATATAAGGCATGACAAATCGATGCCACTACTCCGGAATACAATTTTACTAAAAAGAACAAGGTACTGATACCAGAACAGAAAGAATGGGCCAAAGGAACACCGCTAAAGGCAAACTCCTACTGGTACACTGACGGCTCCAAAATCGACAGTGACAAGGGGGCTAAAGTCTTCGGAATGAACCCAAAGACCGAACTGACGATCAAACCGAGGTAAATATGCTACAGCTTTCCATTCGGAAATCATAGCAATTGAGCACTGCGCCAGGGAAATAAAAAGGCTTGGAACACATTCCCGGAAGATCTTATAGATTCCATCTTCTCTGACATTCAGGCAGCACTAAAGGCCTAATCCTCATGAGAGGTGAAGGCAAAGAGTGTTTGGAACTGCATGGAGGACCTGACGGAAGGTGACTAATGACCTGATTCTGGCATGTGTCCCTAAGCACTCGGGGCATAGAAGCAATGAATGAAAATGTTGCCATGTTGGCCAAAGAGGGGGCCAACATGGACTCTTTGGTCCTAAACTCTACTGTGGCTTATCATCCTGCCATAAAAGTGGATACATCTCGAAATGGATCCTTAATGAGTCCAAAACCTGGTGGAACACTACCACAGGTATGAGGCACGCGAAATATTCGTAGAACAACCATTCGCAAAACTTACAAAACAGTTACTGGAAGGAAACCGCAACCGAACCAGGATTCTAGGTGGACTCCTGACAGGACACTGCCACTTAAGAAAGCACATGAACAGTACAGACAGAAGAAACACTGTGCAGATACTGCCAGGAAGAGGAGGATATCGCAGAACATATTATAAGATTCTGTGAAGGTAGGTTCAGGTTAACCTACGTGGGTTCAGGTTCTTGCAACTAGGATAGGAAAAACCGCAAGCAAGATCCTAAACTAAGGAGCCACTGGTAAGGCTATGTATGTTTATTAACAACCTGAAGCTGGCCAGTGAGTTATAAAATGCAGGAGAGCACAATAGATTTTGGATAATTATGGAAATCGCACAACAGACCAACATTGCTCGAAGTGGGCCAGGTCGTAACAAGGCCGTCTAAAGCAACTATTATTCAAGGAATTTTATTTATTGTTTTCAACAAATCTAAATGCAACTGGGAAATAGCGGCATAATAACATTGAGAAGCTGACTAATTACTGATTGATTACGCCCAAATTTGCACACGCATTTACCTACATTTTGTATAGAGTTCAGCCTATCCTTCTCGCAGTACAACGGAAATTCCAGGTTAAAATAAATTACCGGCAGGCCTCGAGATTCATCATTCCGGGTATTGGTAGTCCGAGGTCAGAACTCAGAATGCACCGAGGTTGGGTTCCAGGTGATGTGAACAGCTAGGGCACTTCAGCCCCCAACGAAATCTGTCTGCCATTCGCAATCCCACTTACTCTTAAATATATTCTTGCTTATTTACATACCATTCATTCAGTTAATGTAGTGGAGTACTAGATATTTCTCCATTGCCCTGTACTTTGTAGCTGAGGGTCGATGGGGTAATTGATAGTCCGCCATCGCACATCACTCACACAAATAAATACATTCACTCTCAACACAAACTAGGTATACACATCTATTATTACTATATACAATAGAACAACCCCGATTCCTCCATGAATCAGGGGACCAAATACTCGCTAACGTGCTCAAGCGCAATTCTCAAATCGAGTGGCATTCCTGCGCGCTCTCTGTATGGAGCTAAAGAATTGCACCTTTCAATTAGGTGGGACACATCGAGCAACCTTTGTTTACATGCCGGACACATACGCCTGCTTTGGCTCGAAAGTAAGTAATTCGCATGGTCTATCCTTAACTGGGTGTGGATGACCTCTCTTCTACGAGTCAGATCCTCCGAGGGCCACACATCGACAGTGCTCTTGAGACGTGAGAGCTTCTCTGCCAATCCAGCCCACTGACGCGGCAATATTATTTTAATTGTTTTTTTTATTGCATTTTAGCGTTAGAGAGCCAGATCGAACTAAGAAACGTAATTCATGTGTGTTATGTTAATTTTCAGATTAAATTTCATTTTGTGCAGAATGTTTTCTTAACGGATAGCTTGCCGAAAATAGATACATAACCCAACGCATTTTCAATAGGGCCCGGGCGGCCCGGCTGGGTGGTTGTCGCGTGGAGGAGAGGAGTGCTCCGGGCGAATTGGGGCCAGGTCGCGGGGAGGACTTGGACGTTTCCCTGCTCTATTAAGCGATTTGAGTGGTTTTTATCCTTATCCTCCAAGAAAGGGCGGAGATCCCTAAGATCAAAACAAAAGGTATAAAAGGGAGCACTGCGAAGGCCCTCGGTCGACCCGAGCGGTTTGGCGGGCAGGATCTCCGATATCACGGAACTATGGCCAGATGTGACAAAAAAGGCCAAAAAAGAGAAAAAAAATTGTCAATAAAAAAAATTTAAAAATAAAGTTTGTATAGTTTCCCCTCGAGCATTCAATCAAGAATCCTTATTTCGTTTTACTTTTCCCTGTTCATTTTGAATGACAACCCTTTTACCTTGGCCTAGTAAAATCGTTTAGTGGGGTTTGAATTACTTTTTCTTTATAAAATTCAATTTCTCATTCCCCGAATTAGGCTCCCAGATAGGGAAACGTTCAGCGGAACGACGCGAAATGGGAAAAGTCCTACCCTTCGGTCCTTTTATGTTTTTCAATAAAGAGGGATGTTTTGCAATATCCCCAGCTGGATGATATAGTAAAAGAGTTTATTGATAACATAAATGGGGGGTCGGGCCCTGTTGGAAAACTGTGAACAACACCGATGGTCACTTTTCTAAAGGCACCTGTCGAGACACGGGTCTAAAGAAAAACACTTAATATTTAATACAAATAAAATTTCTTTGCTTCTTTCATAATGTACGAAAAAATTTCTAATTCATTTTCATCTAAACCAAGATACATAAAAAGAATAATTAATTGATATAATTAACATGGTCAATTAGACCACTAAATATAAATGGATTACAATAATAAGTAAAGAAGTAATCATTTCACTAACAGCTCCCCGTGGCCATTTTCATAAGTAGAGAATCGAATCCTGATTACACGGCATTTGTAAAATGGCAAAAAGAGGTAAAGTGCGAAAGGTTGGAGGTTGAGATGTGGATTGGTGTCCGAATGGATCAAAGTCACGATAGCTTAAATGGTTAGAGCAGCGGCGTATTGAGCCGAAGGTTGTGGGTTCGAATCCCGCTCGTGACACTAACTTTTTCATCTCAACCAAGACCTTACATAAAAAGAATAATTAATTGAAATATAAAATCTGAAAATGATGGTTTTTAAGAAAAAATTATCTAACATGTATTGTACATTAAAAGACATATGGGGGGGGGTAGCCTTGGGGGCGGGGTGGCTTTTTGGCTAAGAAAATTTATCCGACGTTTTCTGAATTGGATAACTTGGCTTTTAATCAAATGCATACCTTGCCCACTAGAGCAATGGAAACTACACTCTGAACTTCTACCCTTACTTATGTACAAAACGTGAGCTATCAGAGTACCAACAGTCTCCTAAAATACAAGGCAATAAATCCATATCTGAGGAGGGGCCACCACAAAATTCTGGAGAGAGATTCACAAAATAAATGAGATGACTGTAATGGTAATTGGGGGCCCAAATGTGTTACACACATGGATCGAAGATGGAACAGTGAGTATACCCTAGGAAAGACCCTTCGTCTAATCCCCAACATTTTCCTAGCTGTTATCCTTGCAATACAATTAAGTGCACGGTTGTTAACAATAAAGAAAAATATTAAAGGTTCACACGTTTACATATCTCCAATAGTGAGGCTGGTATAAAGACACTAAATGCGTATGCTGTCAACTCCAAAATTAATTATCTAATGGGTTCTGGGATATGAAGGTATAGAAAGAAATGACCAGGCTGAACAACAGCCCCCAAAAAAAGGCAGCCCTCTCACCCACGGGACCAGAACCACAATTAGATGCACCGGAGAGTGTGCTTAACTTGGAACTGAAAAAAATAGCTTGAGACAGAAAAACATATAAATCTCTCAAAAAGGAAGGCCTCTTCTCTTCCAGTCTTTTTATCTAATGTGTAAGTAAGATTTTTCTTGACTCTGTAAATACTTTCAGAACTATCATCAATAAAAAATAACGCTTAGTTACAAAAAATTTAATTTATATGATGCATACGGTTTAAAAAATTAAACATTAAAGTGTCGAAATTTCTATTAACAAATAATAAAATACTACAAAGTTAACAATAATGATAGTCTGGCACAAAATTCTATTCCGTCCCAGTCACAACTAAGGACGAGTTCATAGAATGGATTAGGCAATCATGTGCATTTATGACAATAGTAGAGCAGCAGGATGAATTCTTGAGGTTAGTAAAATATTTTATCGTCAAGAAACGATGTCAGACTTGTATTCTTCAAGATAGTGGACATTTTGAACATTTACTTTAATTTTTAGAAGTTTATTTTNTCGAATGCAGGGCCGCTGGATTCGAACCCGGGACCTTTACCTTACAGTGATGAGCGCCGTGTCAAAGAATAAACCTTGCGGCCACCGACGCCCCCAAAGGACCAATTTTTTAGACCATTTGTAACCGTAAAATAAATTTTTTAACAATTTAACTTCAATTTTACACTGGTGATAACTGACCTTTAAGAAAGTAGGTACGTGTGTTTAAAGATCTGTAGAATGGGCTACTTTACCGTAAGCGCTTTATCTGTCAGTATTTACAGAGCCAAGAAAATCTTACTGCTTTAACTTTAGACAAGAACTTGATGTTGAAATTTATGTTCTATCTCATTTTCTACTTTGTTTAAGGATACAATAAAAGAATCTAATGATTCAAATAAGATGGTTAATGCTCTTCCCATTGATATAACCAAATTTAATATACTTTATGAAATACGGGCGTTTATGGTTAAAAGTTATGAAAGTTTGAAGTAACACGAGAAGTGAAATATCGCGAATACAATTGAGAATCAGACTATGGACAATAGGAACTTTTTAGTCCCATTTGAGACGTACACGGGACAACCTGTATATATTTTTTTTCCAATAAATATTGTTTACTCAACACTTTGTTGTTCAGTATAATCCTAGAGTCTCTTCTATCACCATAAATATTTGAAGAATAAATAAATTTTTTACTTAAATTTAGGGAAAATATAAGGATATTTCACATACCTGAAAACAAAGAAACAAAATCAATATTGTGGTATTATATAACCAAAAAATGCATAAATAAATGCATAAACTATGGAAGTCTTTTGTAATTTGAAACGTTAAGAATGTTAAAAAAAAGTTTTATTAGTTCACCTTTCTGTACACTTTCATCCAAAAGTCATCATAATAATGCGATTCTTGTTTACTATTGTAGAGCAATAAAAATTCGGCAATTGTAGGGAGTAATTAATTAACACAACCAGGACCTGAAAAAATTGCTTTTTGTAGAAAAAATGGTAATATTTTGTACAATTTTAGTTTCTTGCTAAACTTTAACGATTCACTGTTTTTACAATCCGTTAGCTACAAATTCGTGTTATAAGGGAAACAAATATTTTAGCTTGTATTAAATTAAATCGGTTTTGAAGAAATCATACAGAAAAATGTCATTTCTTTTAAGCTTCAGTTTAGTCAACTAAGTGAAAAATTAGTTATATGCGTTACAATACAACCTCACAACTTAGGGATTAAATCGAATTTACAGACCCATTTAAAAGACAAATGCTTATCGAAAATAAATTCCAATGAGCAGAAGTGGAGTTAAAAGACATCTTTGAAAAATAACCAGCCGTTCGTCCGAAAAACAATCCCAACTGCCTTAAAGCTGCTGGACAATATAATATCCTTTTGTACTTTTGTGCCAAATAATAATAGAGATTTTTAACAAGATGAATGATACATTAAAAGCCAGCATAGAACGTTAAAGTAAAGAAATAATCCTTTTGTAACAAAATGCAATTACCACATAGTTTTCAACTTTTTAACTGTAGTAAAATTTAAAATCCATTTATGTTTTGTATACAACGATAAGGATTCTGTAGTGGTCTAAAAGAAGCAGAGGTAAAGACAAAACAGTGATAATCACAGAAATTACGGTTTGGCCAAGGAGAGATTTAGAGGAGGATTTTTCCCATCATTAACCTTTTTGTAGAAAGATTTTCAAGCTGGACCGTCGCCAGTTTGTCCGATTGTGATGAAACACGAGCCGGGTTTGCCGTTCTGATGTAGTTTATCACACACACACACACACACACACACAATAAATAAATAAATATATATATATATACATACATTGACAGGAAAAAAATTCCACCCACTTGTAAGATAACTTGATTTGTATATATTTTTGTATATTAATCAAAGTTTCGCGTTTTTTAACGTTTAATAATTGAGTGTTGGTCAAAAAAGTTTTAAAAAATGTAAATTGCTGAGGAAAATGAAAACAAAAGAAAAAACAAGATAGACAGATAAAAAAATTTAAACTTTAATTAATAATTCAATATTACGTATTTTCTCCTTTTGCCTTAATTACATCTCGCCGCCTCGGCATACTTTCTACCAGTCTGGAAATTTCTCTTTTCTAGAGGTTAGCCCATTCTTCACGAAGAGAGCTTTCAAGATTGTGGAGTGTACCAGGAAGTGATGAAAGTGCTCTTATTCTTCTTTCAGGTTACTTCATAAATGCTTGATGGGATTCAAGTCTGGAGAACGGGCTGGCCAGGCTAAAACCCTGATGTTATGCTGTTGGAGGTACGTTTGTACTATGCCAGCGATATGCGGACGGGCATTATCGTCCATTAGAAAAGGATTGTCGCTGATTTCATCGAAGATAGGCAACGCATGATGTTCCAAAATTTCATCCACATAGCGAGGGGGCGACAAAGACCCGCCACGAACAACAACTCTCTGCGACTCTCAATTGAAATTCCTGCCCACACCATTACTGGGCTACGGGGTTGAAAAGATTAGTTCTGGGAAAAATTACAATCGTCGTACCTTTCATTTCGCATTCTCCACACTCTTTCACGACCATCTGGAGATCGTAGAGCAAACCTACACTCATCTGTAAAACGTACAGCGGACCAATCGTCCCAAGACCAATGGCAGTATTCCGAGCAGATGTGAGCCGTGCAATTCTGTGTGTTCGGGTCTTCTTACGGGCGAAAAGCCATGCTTCCATACTGATTTAATCTTCTCCGAACAGTGCGTTCAGAAATATGGACACCTCGAACTTCCTGGAGCTGATGAATCGCTTGAACCGAAGGTGCCCGTTTGGCAAAATTCCCAAAATCAAAAAAACGGTCACTTTGTGGTTCTGTTACCCTAGGCCTTCTATGGTAGGACCCAGTTTCTCGAAAACGTCTAACGGCGTCTCGGAGAGTTTCGTAGGGAACTCCGATGGCAATAGGCGCATACCTGATGGAACGTCCATCATCAATAAGTGCCACACCACTCGCAACATTCTCAGTACTAAGTGGCATTTTTAAGTTTAAAAGCTGAAATTAAGAAAAGGAAGATAAAAACTAAACAGTTTATTGCTTCAGAATTCAAATGAAACTGAATAAACATTTTAAATTCTTAAAAAGCAAACATTTAAAAATCATTTATCCTTGTTTTGGATTAAAGATTAAGTCTGTTTACTTGAAACTGATATTCCTAATTTAAAACATAGCATAAACAAATATTTATTGGCAAAAACAATGAGATAAATTAAGAGCAGGGTTCTCTTTTATGGAGAAAATGAAAAAAAATCAAATGGGTGGAACTTTTTGCCGGTCAGTATATATACATATACCGGATTAAAATGAAATGGACGCAAAAACGACAATTGAATCTATAGTGAAATAATAAATTATATATATAAATTAATGTTCGTATGTATGTTTAAGATAAAAACGAAAACTACTGAACCGATTTCGATGAAACTATGTCACTTTGCAAGTAGTGCCGGGCGGGTCTAGAGAATATAAAATGGGCATATAAATAATAGTCGTCAGAATTTACAAAAAAGAGAAATTTCAGAAATTTCCCATCTGTTTTCTCGGGTCTTCGGCTCTCCGTATGATACACGTTTTCCGCGTCTTTCAAATTTCGATTTGGAGGGGCGAACAGCCAATAGACGCAACAACTACACTATAGTCGCAAAAATTACAGAATTGGTTTCGCTGATATAAAGATAGGAAGGTACAAACTTCACTTGTATCTTTACTATAGGCAGCAGTGGTGTAGGTAGGAGAACGAACTACAGGCATGTGGCGTGGCCGAAGGCCGTTCCTCTAAGCCAAACCATCAGAATTGGAAATAGTGCTCCAAGTGAACGTTTATTTAGTGTATAATGAGAAAGACTACAGAAACAGATTTTGTTTTACAGGTTTGTATAGATGAACAATTATAAACATTGTTTTACCGAACTCGGTTAGTTAAATGTGATACGTAGTTCTGTCGTTCTGCCAATTAACATTCTGAATTTTATAAAATGTGAAGTTGTGAAGTTCCGAAATGTTCAGTTTTTCAATGTTTTGTAATTAAATGAGATGATTTTGCTTTATTATGAATTATGTTTAGCCTTATCATCTTAATTTTTGCCTCTGCTGTTGTAGCGTTTGGAACTGTATTTTGTTGATGATTAAAATGCCACGAAAACGACAAAATATTGGTCGAAGACATATGTTGCCAAGTGAATACGAGATGAAAGACAAAATAAAGCAGAAAAAGAAACAGCAAAATGAAATGAAGAAAATAGTTATCGAATGTCACACTCACCTACTACTAAATCATCACAACATCACGAACCACGAAATGAAGCAAGTCGAGTAAGAATCAGTGAATTAAGATCATGCCCTGTTGTGATCAAAATGAAAAGCGTGACAGTCGATTACGCATGCAAATAAATTTATTAAATTATTAGTAAAATTTGATCATATTGCATTTAAGTTCAGGTATTACACAGCACTATAGCTTCCATCCAGTTGTGGTTGTCGAAGGTATGAATAAAGTTTGCACATGTTTAAACTTAAATTATGTAAATTTAATTTATATATACCCCCATTAATTGCAATACTCAAAATAATGTTTAAAATAAAACTTTATACTATCCCCTTTGCAACGCCTAGGTTATACAGCTGTTTATAATAAAAAATACACATACAAATCAACAGATAACCTGGAGAGCGTGAATGGTTTTTTAAGGAACTGATTGCGGGATGAAATGACCTATAACCCGTTTGCAGCTCCGCGAGCCCAACCGCGCAGGGTTTGGACGTCTGCCGGTAATTTACTGTAAATTCGAAATTGAAGTTGCTGATGGACTGCGAAAAATAATAGTCTCAATTCTGCACATGTGTGCGTTTATGCAAAAACATCTGCGGATTTGAGCTTATACATATAAATCAACGATTGTTATGTTATTATTTATCAAAATGAAGTAGTAAATTATCTTAGTTGTGTAAGTTTTTGTATTTATATTAGTTCTGTAAGTTTTTTACTGTTAGTATTAATTGTGATGATTTTGTTAAATTTTGTTTAATCTTACACCCTGACTTTTTGACTCTCTGATGTAAAATTTATATTTTGCTGTTGTTTAAAATGCCACCAAATAGAAAACATATTGTTCGTCGAATAATATTAATATTCTTATTTAGAGTAAAAATCAAAGGACAGGATGTACTGATACAACACGTAACAGTGATACCAACAGAAGTGCCCTTCCAATTCAAAGGATTGCAGTTTACAATTGAAATGGATTTTGTAGTAATGATAAACAAATCACAAGTTCAATCATTGCTATTATGTGGTTTGAATTTTGATAATCCTTGGTTTTCTCGTGGACAATTATAAGATGCAAGCTCCAGTAAACGAAAGGATTTGTTGTGTGTATATATGCCAAATGGAATCACCAAAAACATTGTATATACTCGAGCATTGCAATCAATTTAACGCTGAATACAATAAAAATTACAATTTAATACAATACCAAAATAAAAATAATATTGTATTTGTAAATATCAAATACAATCAACGATGTCAAACAGTCCATTGTGTTCTTGTAATTTATGTAAATATATCGCATAAATGTTGGAGAAAAACGTATTGTAGCGTTCGTTTATCGATTGATAATGATGTCAATTGGAGGTGAAAACAAAATAAGTGTAGGACAATTCACCGGATCACTTCTTTGAGGCGATCATTTTAGAAAATATAAAATTTAATGCGGTCCATTAAATTAATTCAGTCTCCTTTCGACATTGTATTTAGCGCGATGATATTAAAATGGCCTTGTTCTGCAGGAAAAGAGTGTAACACCCCGGCCCTCTTTGATAAACGTCCCGTTTTACGTTCCAAAAATAAGTACATTTATTTTCATAACCATTATTTAAATCACATCTAAGAGAGGGCCATTTTTCCTGTCCGCTTATTGTTTCTGTGCCGGACCTATTCATACAGGCATTTTTGTTTTTATTTTACGCCGACAAAAGGTCTTTTGTACTTCATGGCCACTGGTTCCCCAAGTTTTAAACCTCTTTCTATGCTATACATTATATCTCGTATCTCCATATCTGTATTTGATAGAAAGAAAATCAATAAATAACGTTTAGTGTGTAACGGTTCTAATTGAACCATCACGATAGTATAATCGATCACCTATCTGTTGGATAGGTTCCCATCTCAACCGCTATGGATATCAGACTAGTCGCGTCTGTCACTCTCTCTCTCTCTCTCTCTCTCTCTCTCTCTCTCACTTTCTGTCTCTCTCTCTCGCTCTCTCTCTCTTTCTGTCTCTCTCTCGCTCTCTCTCTCTCACTCTCTCTCTCTCGCTCTCTCTTTCTCTCTCTCTCGCTCTCTCTCTCTCTCTCGCTCTCTCTCTCTCGCTCTCTCTCTCTCTTTCTGTCTTTCTCTCTCTCTTTCTCTCTCGCTCTTTCTCTCTCGCTCTCTCTCTCTCACTCTCTCTCTCTCTCTCTCACTCTCTCTCTCTCTCTCCTTGTGATAACCTTGTTGAGAACAACCCCTACAAATGCATTAGAAGCTCAGCTAAACCAAAATTGGAAATATTCATA
The DNA here is from genome assembly GCF_000648675.2 of Cimex lectularius. Lineage (NCBI taxonomy): Eukaryota > Metazoa > Arthropoda > Insecta > Hemiptera > Cimicidae > Cimex > Cimex lectularius. The sequence goes on from NW_019394205.1 coordinate 140,479, forward strand.
CAAGGAGAGGCTAGGAAAAGCTCACTTAGGCTCCAGAAGCAATTAAACAATTCGGGCATGCAACCATAATCAACAAAATCAGACACCCATTATTACAAATGGGGACTGATTATATGATCCCGGAAACATTCTTCACAACTTGCTACAAAGTCTCTACAGTCTATAAAGGAGAGGAGGAATATACGAGAGCATAAGATACAACGATATGGTATACAGATGGCCCCAAAACAAGCGAAAGAACCGGATCGGGCGTTTTCTGTACAAGCCCAAAACATTAGCAATCAAACTCGTAAGGGAAGTACACTTCGGTCTTTCAAGCGGAAATAGCCATCAATGCTTGTGCCCTGGAAAATCTTAAAAGAGGTTACACTGGCTAATATATTCCACCATTATTTTCCTATTTTTCCTCTATATATGAGAATGTTAAAAAAATCGTTTCAACATTACAGATAATGAGTGAAAAAGAAATTTGGAAAAAAAATTGTAAAGGTGGCCATTCACGATCTTCCTAGCAGTCCAAACGGAGCGACGCCGTTCCAAAAACCACGTCAATGGCAAAACTGAACTGGCGTGCCCGGCTGTGCCGAATATTCGGCCGGTCCAAACTCCATCGCGCCACTCCAAATATCTACGGCGAGACGACGGCATGGCGCGTTCGTGAATGGGAAAACTGTAGAGTGATGATTTCTCTCATGACTGTCTTTTGTTTTCTAATCAACGGGGTAACAAGCTGGAGTAAATATAAATAAGACGTTAATCTTTTTTTTTTTAAGGTTTTGGTTGAAATGAAAATATAGTGTCACGAGGGGATTCGAATCCACGACATTCGGTTAAATACGCCGCTGCGCTAACCACTTGAGCTATACTGACTTCGATAGTTCGATCCACTCGGGCACCAACTCCCCATCTCAACCTACAACCTTTCGAATTTTCTCTCTTTTTGCCATTTTTTGGTGTAGGAGAGGATCGAAGTCACGATAGCTCAAGTGGTAGAGCAGCGGCGTATTTAGCCGAAGGCCATGGATTCAGATCCCGCTCGTGGCATTAGCTTTTTCATTTCAACCAAAACCTTACAAAAAAGATTAAATAATTGAAAGTAATTTGGTCAATAGGACACTAAATATAATGAATAAATAAGACGTTTCATCCATCCTTAAATAGTTCCTCCAATCAGCGGGTTCAAGGGAAAGTTCTTTCATCAAATTGATGTGGGTATTACGGCTTCTGTTCAGGAGCCACTTCTTACACCATTTCTTTTTCGATTTTTTGCTTTTAATATATAAATAAACAGAAGCGTAGCACAAGAGATCGTCATCCATTTTGAGAAGGTAATTCACAGGTTGACGTTCGGAGTGACTGGCTGTGGAGCGGTCGTGAATGCCCCCTCAAATTTCAGGCACTCCAAATAGAGCTGTACGGCTTGGCGCGGTTCCGTTTGGAGTGATCGTGAATGACCACCTTTAGGAAACCAGCAAATCGTTCACTTCCCGCACTGTTTACCGCGAATTCGTAGCTATGTATTTTTTAACACAGAAAATGAATAAAAGGCTAGATTCTTCAAACATCATGAGAATTGGCTTGTTGCAAGTTCACCATGGCACGATACATCAGAACACGCGATTTTTAACTTTCGAAGGAATATTTGAACCACTTTTAAAGCTCCAAATATCTCGGAATTAGTGTCATGCCTCGAAAATAAGTAAAGATAACTAGATATGTATTTTTAGTTCCTCCAACGGAAGCTACCCTTTTACAGAATCCGCTATTGTATTCACAAAAAATCTTCGATGTCGAAAATAAATAAGATGTATAGGAGAGAGCCTAAAATGCCTCGCTGTAAGAATCCTTCAAGTATATTTCTAGAAATGCGAGGTCCGTCAAAATCGTAACATTTTACCTTGTATGATAAACCTGCAGTCAATAATTACTCAAAATATACTTTTATTAGGTTGCAAGGTGTCATTTACTACTGATGAAAATGTATATTTTTGTGAAGCTTTTCAAATTAGTTTTGAATGCTATTATAAGCCGACTGATATATTATTGTATCTTCTGGTCACAATATCCTGTTGCTTCTGGATGTGAAAAAAAGTTTAAAAAAATCTTTTAATTATTCGAAATGTTAACTGCATGTTTCTTCAGGCGTACAAATTGTAAATGTTCTCAAGTCTACCCTTTACAAACAACATGTTTCATTTTTTGAGAGATGTTGAATGATTAGAAATAGCATAATAAGATTTTTGTCAGACTATTCATTACGCAATTTAATTGAAATAAAAGAAATCAACCAAGAAAATCTATGGGTATTCGTTTAAAAAAGCTTAATTTTTTTCTTTTGAACAAAGCTTTTTTCAGATCCGTCCTCAAATTGAATAGGTTGTTGGGCCGTTCGTTGGGAAAAATTTCAAAGAGTTCTAATTTCGTTAAGAGTTTTTGTTGTTCATTTCATTGAGGCTTTTTCTTATTAGATCTCTAAAAAGGCAAGAGGAAGTCGACGGGTTTAAATTCACCTCGGCCTTCCTCCCCCCCCCGTAAAATCCCTTTCCGACTTACATTAACTAATTGTATCTAGTGCAAAAGGCGGCCCATTTCCGGGTATCGTTGATCATCTAATATCATGGTCTGTACCGTTGAATTAGCCTACATTTATTAGGCCAAAATGATAAACGGTCCTATAACCTGCAAGGTGGAAGCGGTAATGTAATGTCAAAAATATAGGATATGGGATAGGAGAGGAAATAGGAACTTTTGACACTTAATCTCTTCCTCCGGAACCATTTTCCGCTTTCATACCCCTCGGCAAGCGCATCTTTGCTCTCTTCATTTATCGCCGTATCTCATTTCGAGTACAATTTTTCATTTTAACCTTGAGCCCAATACGTAATTATAGTAGTATCGCAGGGGTGAAAGGTTTAATCCCTAAAATGGCTTTCCGACGAGGAACACGTCTGGACTCATTCTCGCAACTGGCTGGCTTTTCGTTTTTATCAAGTACGACTTACAGGTTTGTTTCGGGAGATTTTGACACTGAGGTTACCAGGTGTTGGTAACGAAACTCTGTCTCAAATCTACCTGATCAAATACTTTTTTACGGCAATAAGACATGGCTTCGAGAATTTGAATATAGACAAAACGATAGTTTATTTTGGATAAAACTAACTCAATTTTGCTGATTTTGGACAAGAAGCTTCACATAGTTTGTGTCTTTTCTCAGTTCCAACGAATAAAAAGTGTTCGGGTACGATCCATTGTACTGTAAGAGCTATTGTGTTAACGGCAATGTTTGTCCTAGTTTTCGGTAGAATTTCATAAGATAGAGGGAATTCATTGTCTTACTGGTTAAGCAGCTACCCGAGCTTCGGAGTAACAGAACATGAGACCATGAATAATTCAGTAGAAGAACAAGTATAGAATCAACTAAAAGGAGGGTGCCATACATTAGATATGTGACGGATTCAGAGCTGCCTCATTGGCAGAATTTAATAATAACTCCACTTTGAACCCCAACCCTCGAGATCCAAAAATCAAACCCTTTTTCAGTCATGGTCTAAATATTTTACTAAAAAAACAAAAAAACAGTTATAATCACTAATAAGTTTAAAAAGTTACTAAGCTATCGTGTTTATGTAAAAACTCAATAGCAGCATATTAAAATTTTGAAATCTATGAGTTCAATTATCACGTTCCAATGGCACTTGACAGATATAAACTGAAATGAAATATCAGATTTCACTTATGTATAATCAACCTAATAGTAGAGGTAAAAAACAAACTACCTGAAATTTTTGTAAAACACCCAAACAAAAAATCAAATGTCAAGTCAGGTCTTTTCTATTGGAAGCTTTTTTAAAGATTCTGTTCATTCAAATTTTACCCTAACATAAAAAAATATAAAATAAATCATTTAAGGTTTTATCAATTAAGGTTTTTAGTTGAGATGAAAAAAAGTCAATGGTACGAGCGAGATTCGAACCAACGACCTTCGGCTAGATACGCCGTTGCTCTACCACCTGAGCTATCGTGTCCTCGATCCACTCGGACATCAACTCCCCATCTCAACCCCACCTTATGAGTTTTCCCTCCTCTCCGAATATTATGTCGATCAGAAAATTGCTTCTCCTGAAAAGGATTTTTACAGCATTATCCACCATTCTTTGTAAATGCGCTGGACGTACAGATTGGGTGGGGGTCGTGTGGTCTCGTCCACAACAATACCTACATCATACATCCCTTCCTCTATTTAACCACGTACGCTATCTTGCGCAGTACATCGACAAAACACTAACTTGGAATCCCCATACAAGCCCAAAACTGACCAGATGCTACAAAACACTCCCAAAACCCTTAGACAAACGATCAAAATTGACGCTTCATAACAAACTACTGATATAAGATATGGCCATTTTTCGGTACCAATTTTTAAAAATGAATTTGCTCCATAATAATTTTTTTTATGCTTTCTTTTTCATAGCGTACAATAAATTCGAAGCTGCGTTTTTTTAAAATAGTGAATCGTTAATTTTTAACAATGACTTAAGTTTTGGAGAAAAGTTACTTTATTTGATAAAATAAAATTATTTCTCAGCTTCATACACATTTATTTTTATTTGCTACTTATTGGTGAAGGTTATAGTTTGATTGGGTGAGCCAGGTGATGAGCGATGTGAGAGGACGGGATCTTAATTGGAGGATAGGATAGCAGTACCCATCGCATGTTCAGCATCGTATCGTATTTAATAATTTCGGACATTGGTGGAATGGGCCTATGAAAGGGGTAAACACAATTTTCTCGATAAATGACAAGCCTCGGTTGGCACTTTAAAAGCGGCTTAGTCTTTCTCTTCTAGGTAGTGGCGTGCGATACCAATCGATATGAGTAAAGTATCGAGTATTTTCTTTCGATACCGAGTATTTTTGGTATCGAATATTCTCATTCCACACAAGTACTGTATCGAATACTTTTTGTAGCATCGGAAAATATTCTCAAATAGATTTTTCGTTAGTGTTCACGAAATAAAAGATTTGTTATTTACCGTTCGAAACTTACCTCTCATCAAACTGGGAATTGACTAGTTACCGACTAGTTCGCCTACTCGCGACATATGTCAACAAAGTTAATCTAGATTTTTAATTGGTGGTTGGTAACTCTGCTGATATTTCTGGTAACTCATAATTCTTTCCCACGTCGCACCTCGCAATCTCAATTTTAGTAATTTTTTATAAAATGTTTTCTCTTTCCTTCTCGTAGGTAGGTACCTAATCATGTTTCCTCCCAAACGAAAGTCATAAGGTTATTTTACTAAGAAATGTGGATCGTTAGCATCTTGTAAACAGTGGGAGGGAATACGTCTTACCTTTTCAAACATTTGAAAACGAAACACCCGTTGATAAATTTTCTCAAAACTCGGTAACTTTAAAATTGAAATATGGGGACCGCGGTAGCCGAGTGGTTAGCATGAGAGACTTTCACACCGCGGTCGAGGGTTCGATTCCCACCGTCGCCTCTGGCCCTTTTTTCACAATAACCCCCCCCCCCAAAAAAAAAAATTGAAATATCAATTACATTGAAATGTGTTGGCAGCTTTTCCCTGTTCTTACCATATACTGTACCTGCTGTATGTAAAATGCAATTCCTCGATTATTTTAACGCATGAGCGTATTTTAAGCCAAGTCCACAATAGTAAGTTGATCATATATGAATAAACGAAAAAGTACTCATATGAGTAAGTTTTTTACTCGTTAGTATCGAATAATTTCTGTCGATACTTAAGTGGTATCGAATATTTCTTTCGATACCTGTATCGAGTACTGGTATCGAATATTTTCGAGTAACGCACGTCACTACTTCTAGGGTGTGATGTAGCCGATGATTAATTGGCTGTCGATTTCGCATGGAAATCCGCTGTTTACGTAGACTGCTTAGACTCTTTTCATTTGTTTTGAAAAAAGCTCTCTTCGGCTTTAACCGAATCATTTCGTATTCAACGGTTTATCTCGACCGCTCGCGACACGTACAGACGGTTCTTTCTCACTGACGTTTTATTCCAGGACTTCTTAAACGGGCTACAAAGGGGATTAAGGCAATAAATATAGGATGGACGTGTGTTCAGAACATGGATTTTCTTCCGAAGTCGAAGAACAAACATCTTCCGATTATCAGTCAAATATTTAAACTTCCAGTTTGAATCCTGACAATGGTTTTTACAAAATTAATCTCATGTGATATTTTACTTCGGGAAGGTTACGGAACGATAAACATCGTGTTTACGTGGCTATTAGAAATTTTTAAAAACCAGTGTGTATAAAAAACAATTTATTACTAAAAACCTGTGCATCGAAATCCGTGTACGTCAAGTAACTCCGGCAAGTGTTTTCTTCGGAAAAAGTAAGAGTTTTATATTGACAATCGCCGAGTTCGCCGGCCCCCCTGAGCCGTTATCTCGTCGCCACGCTAACTCCGAAATGCAACAACAAGCGAATCCAAAATAAGGACAACCTGAAGACAGAATTATTAGACTGTATATAGTTTTAATTTATTTATATATAATATTCACTGTTTTAACATTTTTGCATGCTAATTTTAATGACGGGATAACCCTTTGGAGGTTCCGTGAGGTGGCGAATTAGAGGAAATCCCTCTAAAGGGTAAAAATGATGAAAAAACATGATATATGCGACAAAATTAAGATCGACCCCAACACGCGCTCATAGCCATCATGACCGAACTGACATATAGAAAAGTTATTGATCAAGAGACCTTTAACCAAGCCCAAACAGCTGTCCTAGATATATTAAACAAAATAAATGCAATCGTTCTAGAAAATGCCGAACTAAAAGGCGAGGTGAAAAGCCTTATGAAGCTCATGAACAACAATACAAAAGAAAACCGAGTCTTAAAGCTCAACGAAACAAAGCTAAATTGTTCGGAGATAGTTAAAAGAAATGCAGCTACGGTGCACCAAATCAAGCCAACATAGTACTAATAATGAGAACGTAGTACTAATAACACCGACCAACCCCGACTCAGAAGAAACGTACGCACAGTCAAAGAGCAAAATATGTAAAATTGTAGAAAGCATGAAAGAGCCTGTCAAAGTAACTTACATGAGAAAAATCAGAAACAACGGCCTAGCAATACAAACTGCATCTAAGAAAGAAGCAGACAAATTAATTAACCACGAACGCTTAAAAACGCTGGTTGGGAAACTACTTTACCTAAAAAGAGATTACCGAGGGTCATAATTTATGACGTGCAAAAGGAAACTGAAAAGGAAGAACAAGAAAAATTGTTTTGGCATTACAACTGGGAAGGCCTAAACAAACAACCAGAGCAATTCGTACCACTTTTCAAATCAGAAAGGAAAGATAGAAGTACTAACAACTGGGTTACCCAGGTTACGCCCAACGTTCGAAAAGCTCTCTTAAATGAAGGAAGGATTTACCTAAATATGACCTCGTCCCGGGTGCAAGACTACATACATGTAACCAGATGCTACAAGTGCCAAGTCTACAGACATATGGCAGCGAATTGCGAAACAAAAGACCCTTCCTGCTCGCACTGTGCCCAAAAACACGATTTCAAATTGTGCCCGGTAAAAGAAAAGGAGCCCCCTAAATGCATAAACTGCCTGGGGGCAAAACTAAACGCAGATCACAGCCTCACTGACAAAACATGCCCGATCTACAATAAAGCAGTTGAATTAATCATTACTCGAACCGACTATGGAAAGGAATAAAAAAACTTTAAAAATAATGCAGCACAACGCACACCATGAAAAACAGGTAATGAACGAATTAGCGCATTTAGTTTGCCAAGAAAATATAGATGTCTGCGCAGTTCAGGAGCCGTGGACGACAAGAGGTAAAATCACGGGATTTGGCCAAACCAGTAAAATCCTTATGTCTGAAAACAATGAGGAGCTATAGCGGCTGGAATAATTGTTTCAAACAACAAAATCGACGTCCTTCACCTAGGATAACGGTTAACAACGCATTTCGTGTGTATACAATTGGTAAGCAAAGGAATAGAATTTTATCTCGTACACCTTAATCACCTGGCAAAAATTATGAACGAACTAAAGGGAAAAAGGGTTCTTATCACAATCGATGCGAATGCACACTCGACAGTTTGGGGAGACAAAAAACGGATGCAAAAGGGCAAAAACTGTTAGATTTTATGGACGAGCACAACCTTTTCTGTGTCAACAACCAGCACTCACCCTAACATTTAAAACGGCAAGGGGTGTTTCCCACATAGACGTTACTTTGGCCACTGGACCCCTACTAAATGATATAATGAACTGGGAAATAAAGGAAGATTGGAAGAGTAGCGACCACCGAGTAATTCTAATAGAAATTGAGGACAGCAACCGAACAACATGGGAAACAAAAAGATTTACTATCAAAAGGGCCGACAGGGAATGCTATCAGTTAATGATTAAGGGACTAATAATTGAGGACGACCTGGAATCCGAAGAAACTAATAATCAGACGGATCTCGATAAAATGGCAAGGGCTATCACAAATGTCATTCTAAAAGCAAGCGAGAAGTCGATCCCAAAAAAAAAAAGAAAGGGAAAAAGAGTGGGAAACCTTGGTGGTCCGAGGAATTAACAGTCCTGAAAGTTATAACAAACAGAAAAAGAAGAGAGTACCAAAGAACAAGAGACCCAGCCTTGAGGGAATCCATTAAAACGGATTACTATTCAGCGAAAAAACTGTACTCCAATGCAATATGGAAAAGCAGAACGGAAGGCTGGAAAAGTTTCGTCGAAAACGAGGGGAAAGACAACCCGTGGGGAATTGCGTACAAGGTTGCGATGGGCAAAATAAAAGTGGAAAATGCCCTACAGTCCATAAAAGTGAACGGTAAACACACCTTGACGGTCGAAGAAACGACAAAAGCACTGTTGAAAAGCTGTTTTAAGAGATCGGAAATTAAAAACTCAACATTAATTGACAATTCCAGAATACCACCATCCAACCAGGACAGTCGCCCCTGGTCGATTAATGAGATAAAAACTGCGATTGACTCCCTTAAAAAGAAGAAGGTCCCGGGTTATGACTTAACTGAAAATGAAATGACAATGAAAAGTGAATTAATCTTCCCAATACTAACCCGCCTCTTCAACGAATGCTTAAGACTCGTCTACTTTCCGAAATTGTGGAAAAAAGCACGCATCAAAATGCTACTCAAACCGGGAATCAACCCGAGGGAAAACTCGAGCTCTTACAGACCGATTTGTTGTCTGCCCGCTCTCGGGAAAGTGTTCGAAAAACTTATACTTTCGAGGTTGGCCCCCATATTTGAAAGAGAAATATCAGCCAGACAGTATGGAACGAGAAAGGGGCTTTCAACTGAAAATGCTGTCCTTAAGTAATTCGAGGTAACTGAAAATATCAAAAATAAATACGTTTTGGGAATATTTTTCGACATCCAAGGCGCCTTCGACTCCGTTGAATGGACAACATTGTTAAACGAGCTCAAAAGAAAGGGCATCCTTCAAAACATTTTCAAATTGATCGTGAGCTATTTTAACGAAAGAAGGGCTGAAATAGCAACGAAGCAAACAGTTACGACAGCGTATATCNCATCACACCAGACCGCATCTCACGATTTCTAAATATGTATAGTTACCTTGTAAATCTTCAATTCTAACGATGCTGTAAAAAGTGTCGAATTTGACTATCATAAATCGTCTATATCCTAAAACATCCAATGATTTGAAAGAGTTCAAAATTTTTTGAAATTTTATGTAATTGTGCCGATAATTAATAAAAAAGCAGGGAGTTACTGCGTCCAGGTGAAGGGTATGTTGAATAAAATCAGCTCCATAAAACGCTTATAACGCTCCTGACACTAACTTTTTCATCTCTCTTCTCAACCAGCATAAAAAGAATAACTAATTGAAATAATTAATATGGTCAATTAGACCACTAAACATAAATGGATTAATATATAGTAAGTAAAGAATAGTAAGGCAAGACTTAAAATCTAAGTATCAGATCGTTTGTTAAAGTATCAGTACATATGTTTTTGTTGTACAAATCTGTGGTAATGCTGTAGGGCCCTCGTATGACTAAAACATATAAATAGGGTCATTTATTTTCATGTTCCAGTTCAATTGTGAATTTTAAGTTTTCGTGGAAATCACTAAATAATTAAAGGGCCAATTGTATAAATTTCTTTGTAATAATTGCAAATTTGTGTGTAAAAGTGGTCCTCTTATTTCCAAAACCCATTAGAGGTGACCAAACTAAATACGTTCAAATATAAATTCAGTGGATCTTCAGGTCAATATATACATATGTTTGGCCAATTATTACTAATTAAATAATAAATGACGTTCATAGGTATTGTCGTGAATAAAGATTTTACATCAAATCTTACTAAAACTTCTTCGTAATCCATATTGTATTAAATGATCTTATTTTGAAATTCATAAGAGTTCGTTCATGTGGCTGTTATTCTCACAGAAATATTTGAAATTTTCGTGTGTCCATTTGGACAATTTATTGCATGGAGTATCGATCATATGGCAGAATTGTTTGTGAATTAAAAAATACCTCCAACTTTGACCGCAACCTCGATCACTACATCATTACAAGGAGAAGGATGTTCCGATTAGTACTTGAAAGTGCCAGAAGGACATAGAGGATTTTATGAAGAGGTTACCCTTGAGTTTCCAGAGCAAGCTATGTTCAGAAATCGAAGGTTTAATGGAGGATTGAATGATGGCTCTTACAAATTTTCATTCACGATCTTATGATATCAAACTCAAATTATTCCGAAAAATTAGGCCCAACTAGATTTAGAAAAATGTCTGCTGAATTTATATTTGTTTTATTGATTTGAAATGTGGTTCAAAGGTCAATGGGTTCGAACTGAATCAACTACCAAATATGACGGCATTAAATAATTAATTAAATTAATAATTTGATTACATTAAAATGAATTAAAATTAGTCCAATATTATTCGCTCTAATAAAATTTCTGGATATCAGATGTTGGGCTTTGCATGCCGATTTTGAGGTAGGAATGATTCTTCGTGTATCATGAACAGAAGAGGATAGGGAGAGGGATAAAAGAGGAGGCCAGAAGGCCGACTGCACCTCGACCTGAGTAGATCTATTGTGCTCCCATGTTTTTTATAACTCACTGGTCAGTTACAGATTGTGAATCAGCCTCCACAGCTTTGCCAGCGGCTCCTTAGTGTAGGATCTTTATTGCGGTTTTTCTTCTCCTAGATGCAAGAACCTTCACAGAAACTCTGAGTGGCAATGCCCTGTCAGGAATCCAACCAGAATCCTGGTTCGGTTGCGGTTGCCTTCAAGTAATTTTTTTGAAAGTTTGCGAATGGCCTTTTATGAATCTTTCGCGTGCCCCATACCTGTGGTATCGTTCCACCAGGGTTAAGGATTCATTTTAAGATGTATTCACTTTTGTGGCAGGATGTCAAGCCACAGTAGAGTTCAGGACGTAGAGAGTCGATGTTGCCCCTCTCTTTGACCAACATGTCAACCTTTTCGTTGCCTCTATGCCCCGAATGCCCAGGACCCATGCCACGGTTAGGTCATTAGTGTCAATGATTTCCGTCTTGGTCTCCGTGCAGTTTCAAACACTCTTTGCCCTCACTTCCCATGAGGCTACGGCCCTTAGTACTGCCTGACTGTCAGAGAATCTTCCGGGAATGTATTCCTAGCGTTTTTAATTCTATGGCGCAGTGTTCAATCGCTATGATTTTAGGCTGGAAAACTGTACCACATTTACCCAGGTTTACCGTCAGTTTGATCTTTGGGTTCATCGTTAAATCCAATTACAAATAAAAGCTCATATTTTCCATGCTTTTAGTTATTAGATTTTTTGTAGATTTTTCCTTGATAGATAGCAATTAAGAAAGGAAAATAAAAAAAATACTATTCTAATCCAGTAAAGCTGGAGGTTATTTTCATACAACCATAAAAGGGGGGGCACAAAAATGTATACTAATAAAACACATTTGACTATATTGTTATGCCATATATTATTATCTTATATAGCCTACTGTCTTCGCTTTCCTCCGTTTTAGAAATGCTCTTCGTTCAAGCAACGAGAATTATGTGCCATTAAATGTTATTACATCAGCCGCACGTGTGGGAAACTGGGGTAGATTAGCCAGGTAAATTTTTGATATTGTCTCTAAGGACGGTTTATTATTTAAACACCCGACTTGGGTAACTGAAAGTGTATGCTGTTAATCAAATTACACGATCTTTCTATGTTGCAGTTTGGCAAATTTGGATCGGCTCTCTCGTACCCTCGATTTAAAATTTCATATGAATTATCATTTTTCTATTAAGGGGGAAGGTTCAACCAGTACCCAGCCTTTTTATCTCCTGGCAATGTTCAACTGCTATTGTCATTATCCAAAGACAAGGCTCATATGAATTCTGGTTCTTGGATAATTTCCATAGATCCTGACTTACTCGGTCTTAGGGCCATCTATATACTAAATAAATGAGCGTTTAAGACCAATCTCAGATTCGTTAAAATCATATTAAAACCTCTCGTGTTGTCTGCCTTTCGCCTATCCAGGGCAGTTAAGCAAAACCTCACATGATAGATTTTTATTTTGGTAAAATATCCTTATCATAAAGCCCCAAGAAAAAAAACCTTGTCTGCCAAAGACGGTTTACTTCTTTCATGCTTCATATGTGATTTTGTGTATGTATGCATTCATACACTTCTCACTATACATCACTTCGATATGTTGCTTTATTTAAAATTCACCTGTAAAATAAATAAACATAAATAATATTTAAAAAATTATTTTGTTTGTTAAAAAGTAATATTCTTTGCCTTTGATTCCGTTTGTTTCTCCAGACGTTGAACTTATGTCTGACAATGAGCTGAAATTCGTCAGACTAAAGGCCGTCAGAAAGACAGACAGGGATGTGCTCTTGTCTTTATCCGACTGCTGTCGACGATTCATCGTCTTTACACAACACCCGGCTCAGGCCGAGACAAATGTATTTGTACGGAAACATCATTTTCGACCTTTTATTTTTTACATTACTAAAGTTCAACTTACATTATTATTTTATTGTTCAAGTATTATTATTCAATTGTCGTCGAGAATCCAAACCGATTACACGACATTTGAAAAATGGCAAAAGGAGGGAAAACTCATAAAGTGGGATTGAGATGGGGAGTTGATGTCCGAGTGGATCAAGGTCACGATAGCTCAGGTGGTAGAGCAGCGGCGTATATAGCCGAAGGTCGTGGGTTCGAATCCCTCTCGTGCCATTAACTTTTTTTCATCTCAACTAAAAGCCTTAATTAATTGTAATGATTTAATTGGTCAAGCGGGCCACGAAATTAGTGAATATAATGAAGTATACTTCACTAAAGCTCTCCGTCGCCATTTCAATTGTCGTCGAGAATCCAAACCGATTACACGACATTTGAAAAATGGCAAAAAGGAGGGAAAACTCATAAAGTGGGGTTGAGATGGGGAGTTGATGTCCGAGTGGATCAAGGTCACGATAGCTCAGGTGGTAGAGCAGCGGCGTATATAGCCGAAGGTCGTGGGTTCGAATCCCTCTCGTGCCATTAACTTTTTTCATCTCAACTAAAAACCTTAATTAATTGTAATGATTTAATTGGTCAAGCGGGCCACGAAATTAGTGAATATAAAGTATTATTATTCTTAAGTTATACAATTGAATAACATATTATCCCTTCAGAATTAAAAAATAAATTTAAAATATATTTTATTTATTGCATATAATTAAATGTAACACTCTCGTTTGTCGAAGGACACAGTAGATTGTTTTTTTTCTTTCAAATATGAGATTATTACCTTAGAAATTCATGTTAGCACACAAAGTGATTTGAAGAATAAAAAAAAAATGAAAAACGGTGGGAGGGCAGCCATATGCCCAAGGTCTATCTATATTCGATCCATTGCTCATAATCTCTTGTGAAAGGGTCACGGTTCGTAGGGTACGGGTTCATAACTTTCATGAAGTGCGAAAGGAAAAGGAACGACTCAAGTGACGAATGGAACCAATATTAAACATTGCCTGTGAGATTTATCGGACTGTTTGGCACTTGATAAAATTACACTTGTTCCTAGTCCAGTAGATACTAAGTGGTCCGTTCCGTTATTTAAAACGCTGTTATACCTACTGTATGAATTTTTAATTTTGGTACATTTTATTAAAATAGATAAAAGAATGATTTATATCATGTAAAAATAAATAATTTAAAGATATGTTGATAATCCATCTCTTGGATATGGAATAAAATCTCCCTATTGAATTGTATTTGGAAATCCTAACTTTCACGTACATGATTGATAATTTTAAATATGAGTAAAAACATGTCAACAAAAAGATAGTTATGGGTGGGTGGTGGTAGACTTAATCATGACAGATTTATTGAACTCGGTACTATTACAGTACACCATTAATATGAAATTCATATGCAAATATGTGGACGATTGTCTACAGTTCCGAAATCAAAATTGAATCACATATTGCATTTACTGAATGTATACCATCTTTCAGTAAGTCTTACAAAATATTTATTGTACGTGATCCAAACACTCACGTCTTTTCAATACAATAAATTTAATTTAAGAGGTTTATAAAGCCGATGTTCAATTTGTCCCGAAAGGAAAGTAATCTGATTGCGTTAGGTCAGGGAAATGCGCCGAGCTATCCATCACATCAGTCAAACTGCTGCAATTTTTGCCCCGTTACCAACGAAGGATGAAGCTCGGGTTGTATTGGAGGAAAACGAACCCTTTTCAGTTTCTGAATTGAATTTACTTTTTCTGAAAGGCCATTCTGAGAAGAGGGTAGAAGGTTCATTTGACTTTTCCTATGATCGCAGGAAGAACTGTATTGTCGTCGTTCAGATCTACTTTTCATCCTCAGTCGCTAATTCTGTCAAGTAATTTCGGACCTCTTTGAAAACTAATTCACAAACTGAAATGCTTCCTTTAATTCTCTGCTAGTTAACTCCTGTGACAAACTCTTATACTTTGGAAATCGATTCGTCTATTGTCTTTTTCTTTATCTTCACCATTTGGAGTTATAGAGATTTCGCAAATTTCTGTATATTTGAAAATTTTATTGCTAATATAAAATAATTGAGCTTTTAGAAAACCACATGATAATTAATTACAATTGAAAGTAAATATAAAGCAATTCTTTTCTTAATTTGGGTTTTTTAGATACAAAATAATTGGGCTTCAAACCCAAATTTCTCCAATTGAAACAAGCATCATTTATTTTATTATATGTGAATTTTAATTTTAATTAGATTAATTTACATATGGTTTTTAAGAGAGGTTACAAGGAGCTTCCCTGTGAGGTGATACACATAATGGATAAATCACATGGCATACAAAATATCCCCAGATTTCTGCTTGCCTGTCTCAGTGAAATTTTAGGATTTTCCTGAAAGTGTAAAAGAACGTTTAATTCGTTATTGTAATTTCTTACATGGCGAATCCTTACACGCGGTCTGGGTTACGTGTTGACTGAAACCGATTGATGATACGCGTAAGCGTACGACGAGGTGGTGTATTTTGTTGTGGAAAACGATCACGATTGTTGCAAAACTCTTGTGAAGCTACTCAATGAAAATTTCAACCTTATAAATTTTCTGTTGACGCGAGAACACCTGTCGTGGCATGGCGAACAAACGAGAGAAAACAACTAAACTAATTCCACACAATTATGCACTCAAAACATTTTCATCGCTGAGCGTCACTCAGATAAGAAAGGACTTGTCCCAACAAGAGTCTGGAAAAGAAAAATAAACAGCGTTAGTTCCTACAATCCTTTGATTTGCTACATAACCTTTTTATTCCCAGATAGCAATAGTTATGATTAATTGTGAACTCCGCTGTGGCTGGTCTCAACCCCGATTGAGAAAGGAGGTGGGATTTGAACTGCAACCAAGGTATTTTGGTGAATGAGCCTTGGGTAAGATCAGGTATTGGTCGAGGAGAAAAAACTATACAAAATACGAAATTTATGTGATTTGGCAGGAAATTTAGTAGCTTTCAGACTTTTCTCTCTACTTTGGCTGATTTTCCACTCCTCTTCAAAATATTTGCAGTAGAAGGTAAAATAAAGTGGTTTCGACGTAACGCACTATAATAGCCGGCTATTTCAAAAAATCATATCTCCGGTTCTATTGGACCGATTTTAATACCTCAGTACTCATTTGTCTCGCCAAAAAATCTAGTTTCAAAGAAAAATGTGAAAAATGGGGGTTCTCATTTAGAATTAAGATTTTGAATTCGAATTATGTCGAATCGAGGTCGAAAAAATCAATCGACCTTACATGAACAAACTACATGAAAAATGAAGGGCATTCATACTTTTTCCTATCTAGAACCGCAAAGAAAAAAAATGGGGTGGGCGCATTAGCTGGACACGTTACAGACACTTTTTAAGTAATTCTAGGATTCAGTATTTACGTTGAGAAACCTCCAGGGCTATCTCTTCTGTTCGGAAGAATGACTACAAAAATCAGACTCCATGAAACCAAATTACAGCAAATAACCATCACCCTCAGCTCCTTAAAACATGTCTTCTAATATATAACTAAAAGCCTGTGCCTTGCAACCAAAGTCGTATTCGAGACTTTTCATCGACAAAAGTCTTGGAACTCTCAAATTTTGACTTCGAAAAGACAATATAAACTAGTCAAAAGACTATATAACAACCGATTGAAACTCTCACTGAAAAAAGGCTTCATTTACACATTACTACATGTTCGATAGGCACTTTCAAGTACATCCTTCTCCCTCATATACTATTCCTAAGCGGGTGTTCCGCAAGGCAACATAGTTGGTCCCATTTCTTTTCACTATACACTTCACTATTCCTAACATATGTAGATGAAACCAAAACCCGTCAACAAATCCATAGCTATTAGTGGCGTTGATAAATCCTTAGGACCAATTCCCCTGTTTGAAAACATGGTTCAAGAAATGAAGTACAGAATTGATGAAACCAATCCCCAGCAAAACCCCACGCATTTTGTCCAATCTACTAAAACATTTTCTTACCCCAGCAATAGGTCGTACCTTTACCGACTCGGAATCACGCCAACATTGCTAATACCCAAGCTGCTCCACAAAGCTGGAATCATTTTATTTATGAGTGCAATTCTAAGGAGAAATGGAGAGTGGAATTGATTGGAACTGCAGGTGCGAAGAGATACAGGTGGCCGGCACTACCAGCAGAATTGGCGACGAAGCACTTGTTTAAGAGCTTCTTAAAATTCATTTCCAAAACCAAAACGGAAATTCCTGATTGATCCCCTCTTGTTATTACATACATGTAACACTAATTTATTTGTTAATTTGTTGTCGTGTTATTTTAAAATAATTTATTGATTTGTTATGGAGTATTTTTTATCATAAGTTCTAAGTTCATTGTTGTTTACTAAAGTTATCAATATATTACACCATTCATCACACTACATTACTATAAGAAAAACATGTAATTTATGTAAATGAAACATGTTAATCTTGTAAAAAGATCTTTGTCAAACTTCTATAAAAAATTATTTAATAACTCCAAATCTGAAGTTAAAAAAAAGTAGAACAACATACGATATGAACTACTCAAAAGGCTGATTAAGACCGGATGAAAATTACCAGAATCAATCTGGACTAGAATTGAACTATCGAGTCATTCATTGTGTTAAATAGTTCTATCTTAACAAAAACTTCTTCACAATCCAAAAAAATAGTCGAATTTTATAATCATTGGAAGATAAAGTGTACCTTATACCAGTGTATCACGTTCTACAAACGGTTGTATTATATTTTGCATCGTAACTAGTTTAGTCGGAGTACATAAAATTATTACATTGGTGAAACATAAATGGAAAAAAGTGGGAGCTTTACCCATTTTTATATGACAAGCGCAATAATTGAAAAAACCAAAAAACGCATTAACCACGCGATTACTGCAAAACAAACATATTCCCCGACTAAGCTAACGTCGTTTATGTAACTCATCTTTTGAATTGTAACCGTGGATTATTTTCATTTTTCCATTACGAGCTCCTTTAGGGCCCCACGAGGGATGCTCTTGAGGCTATGCCCAGTTATAAAACGGCCCTATTACAAGCCGTTTCGTTCCTCGCGGTGAAACTTCTTTCTTAATGCCACAGTTTTCCTAACTGCACGAAAATAACTAAGAAAAAACATCAGGAAAACAATAATACCATTATGTAAACAATATTTAAGAGAGAATTTCATTGTTGGGAATAAAATTTTACGAAATAGGTTCATTTTTTCCCCCCTCGATAGACTACTTCTAAATAACCACTAATATTTGTTTTTTACTTTGTTTTGTAATTTACGTATTTTTTCTATAAATTAAGTTCTAATTACAGTAGTAAATAAAGGTAATAATGGAATAAAAAGACCTAAGTTTAAGGATTTTATTTAACTACGCATGCTATTTGCTGAAACGTTTTTGATCGAAAAAAACTTGTTATTATAGGAATTAAAATTTCATAGCATTTTCAATTTAAAAATTACGTTATGAATTTTACAATATATATGGTGGGATCGGGGATGTGTTTCAATGAATGTTGTGTATTAAAACTATTACTTATATACCTTAACTAAAACTTACATCATCTTTCTCACGGCTCTACAGCGGAGATACAAACATAAAATTTTGACATAATTAATCAGTTATGTAATTGAAAATCAACAATCGGCTTATTTTTACTACATACAGACGTAGTAGCAGTAAGCAGTAGGCAAAAATAAATATTTTTTTTTAGTTTCCCTAAAATTTAAGTTTAGGCGAAAACTAATATCATCTTTGTATATCTTAAATTATGTTTTTCAAATATGTAAAATATTTTTATCAGCTCGACAAATTGGGAAGTACGAACAAAAAAGTTTCTAAAATAATTAAAAAATTCCAACAACAGGAACACTCAGGACACGGTAGAATTCCTTGATCAAGAATTACCAAAAAGTTTTTGTAAAATTGGCTTCCCACGTCCGCCTTGGAACACCCCTGAAGCAATTTAGGTATCGGGACGACAGGATAGGAAGGCGTGTCTTCAGCAAAGGAATTTAAGGGAGGTGGAGGTAGTCCAGATATCTGAGATATAAATGAGAATCAGGCTTGGCCTTAACTCACTACCCTGTGGCACTCCCCCCTCACGGAGGTCAATATACGAATTAGTTTGATCCTCGATGAAGGAAATCTAGATAGAAACGAAAAATTAGATACAAATTGTTTTTCATTAAAACTAAATGATTTTTTTACAGGTTTTTCGGTTTGGAAACCAATTATATCATTTTTCATATTTTTCTGTTTATATATAAAGTTTTATGAAATCTAAAACACTTTCCGGCATAAAAAAAACTTCATTTTATTTCAACGTTTACATTGGCAAGAAGCAAAGTTCCTGTAGTTTATTTTTTAATTTTAAATTGCCACGATTTAAATAAAAAATTACTACCTCCTCTTTCACATAAAAAATTCCAAGAGAAATCTTAGAATAGTTGTTTTAGGCGTAAATCGTAGGGATATTGGAATTTTTTCTCATCCAGTCTGAGGTTTTAAAAATAAAATGCAACCGTGTTATATACAGAGCAAAGTTATTCTAAATTAAATCGCCTCATTTTTCCTCTATTAAATTCTCTAATTAAATGTAAATATTCTTAGGTTGTCGCATTTAACATTTAATACAAAGAAACGTAAGCAAAAACAGGGCAGGTGTGGCCGCTTTAGTAAATATTGCGAGGTTCGGCGCTGATAAGCAACATACTTTGGTTTCATATTTAAAAATAAATAAATATATGAAATAAAAAATACACTAACAAAGCTTTTTTAAAATAATCAATGGTATAATACAATGTCTAACGTTTATTAGAAAAGGGCATTTTTTTATATCGATCATTTTAATTGTGAAAACGTTTTTCTTTATATTCTCATGGGAACTTTCGTACTAGTACGTTTCAAAAAGTAGCATGACATGGAATTTTCATCATTAATTTAAGAAATCTATTTTTTGTGTTTTTTTTTTCAAATTCACTTTTGTTAAAAAAAATTAATTTTGATATGCAATTCTTTTTCAGGAGAATAAGTCCTTACAATTTAAGCAGTAAACTTTGAAAATTTGGCGTATAGAAAAAAAAATTCAAGGTTATTATTTTTTCACTACCATTTTCTCAAAATCTTTTACGTGTATTAAAACCAATTTTTGTGAAAAATTATTCTTCCCAATAAACCCAAATATCCAATCAACGTTTCTTTCTTTTGATCAAACCACACCCTACACCGAGAGAGAGAGAGAATGGGAGAGAGGGAGAATGGGAGAGAGGGAGAGAGTGAGAGTGAGAGTGAGAGATAGAGAATGGGAGAGAGGGAGAATGGGAGAGAGGGAGAGGGAGAGAAAGTGAGAGTGAGAGTGAGAGAGAGAATGGGAGAGAGGGTGAATGGGAGAGAGGGAGAATGGGAGAGAGGGAGAGAGAGGGGGAGAGAGAGACAGAGAGAGAGGGAGAGAGGGAGAGTGAGGGAGAGAGAGGGAGAGGGAGAGGGAGGGAGAGAGAGAGAGAGAGAGTGTGAGAGTGAGAGAGAGAAGGGGAGAGAGGGAGAATGGGAGAGAGGGAGAGAGGGAGAATGAGAGAGAGGGAAAGAGAGAGAGACTTCGATAAATATTTTGACATACATTTGAGGTTTATCTTTTCCAACTTAATGTTTCATCGATAGTGATGCCTAGATCTTTGACCACCAAATTCTTATGTTACCTAGCATAATATTGGAGATTTTGCTTTTTTAGTTCGCGGATATATTTTGTATGGCCATATGATTGTATTGCCTTTGTTTTGTTTTCAATTATATGTAAGCCACGCTTCTTACACCATTTGTCCATGTTTTTTATTTCTTTATTGATTGTATCGATTGTTTCATTAATTTTATCAGGCTTACTTTTTATGTACACCTGAAGGCCATCAACATATAATATTGATTGATTTTAGTCCGGACAAAGTGGAACCTTGTGAGATACCTATTATTACATCCTTCTTAGACGACATCCTATCTTTGTTTTTAATCCGTTGTGACCTCTCGTGTATGTACAATTCAAAAAATTGTACCAAACTTCCATCGAGATTGTAAGATTGAAGTACCGATATTAAAAGCTCATGATTTATTGAGTCGAATGCTTTTGAAAAATGTGTCGTGTGTCATCTACGAGATTTATTAACACAGTGTTGGTGCTACTCTCATATTGATATCCTGTCTGCATGTTGTTTAATAGATTATTACTGTCAATATAGTTGATCAACTTAGTATAGATTATTTTATCTAATATTTTGCTGGGGGAGCACAAAACATTTATTGGTTTAAAGTCACTATGTAGTGACGGATTGGATGTTTTTGGAAGTGGTATTATGTATTACACTTTCTTTCCATAACTTCGGTTAGGTCTTATTTATTAAGCGATGATTATATATGTGATTAAGTGCCGGATTCACTTCTTGTCTAATCATTTTTAGGAATTTGATTGGCACATCGTCTATCCCTATTGCATCCGAGGTTATTTCGGACATCGCTTTTATTACATCGCTGGTATTCACTTCTTTGATTTTGAATTTTTCTACATTAAATGTAGTTGTTTGATTTCTGTAGGATCCTCAGGGTTTATTTGACTTTCAACATTAGTGTTGCAAAAAAAAGCTGTTTAATTCATCAAGATATACTTCGATTTCGTCATTATATCTTCTTTGTTTTCCAGCACCATAGTTTTTGAGTATTTTCCACTTTTGTTTTGTGTTTATATTATTCTGAAATAAGTTAAGGAAGTGTTTATTTTTTTCGTTTCTTATTTTGTTGTTTGATTTGATTTCTTAAAACACGGAAGTTTTCCCAATCACTCAGGGTGTTGCTTTTTTGATACTTTTTATAAGCCATGTCCCGGTGTTTTCTGAGATTTCATTTGTCATTCATTTTGTAGGAATTTTTCTTTTCTTGATATCCGATATCCACTACTGGTGCGAATTTATTTATTAGGCTTAATATATTCTTGTTGACCATGTCTATTTTTTTGGTCTATATTTCTTGTATCATAAAGTGATTCCCAATCGATTTCTTTTGCATGTTCAACTAAAGCGTCCTTTTTGGTTTTTTTGTAGTTTCTAATGCAAACCTTTTCTTTTCTTTGACTAATCCCTTCCTCAGTGGAGAGCATACATTATATTAGGTCGTGTTTTGGTAGTCCTGGTGTTGTATGATTCAATGATATCAAGATTATTGCATAGAATAATATCCAGTAGAGACGCACAGTTCGTTGTGTGATGGTAGGTGGCTTTTAGAGGCAGTATGTACATATTGACGGTTCTTGCTCTTTTTACTAAGAAATTTTTGTTATGATTTTTACTCCATAGATGTGAATTCATATCGCCTAATATTATTATACTTTCACATATTCTGATATTATATTAAATACTTGATCTAATTTTTTCCCTTTTGGCGGTCGTTAAACTATTCCGATGACTAGTTTTATTCTATTTTTCATATGGGGAGGGGGAGGGAGTGTGTGTGTGTGTGTGTGTGTGTGTGTGTGTGTGTGTGAGAGAGAGAGAGAGAGAGAGAGAGAGGGAGAGAAAGAGAGAGAGGCTTTATTAAATTCCCTTAAGAATAACAATACGGTCACAAAATTGTTATAAGTCTAGCAATAATAAGGCAATAATAAGATGTAGAGCAAAACCGTAACAATAAACTAATTCCCTGTCTTGTGCGAACATAATCACAAAACATGAACGTACCTAATAATCTTGTTGGACTTTAGAGTTTAGTGTTTATTTATTTTATTTTATTTTTTTTAACGAGGGTTCGCGACAGCAGAGGTCATAAACCCTCAAGGTGCCGATGTTTTCGGTGTTTTTGAAAAAAAGCCCATTTGTAAGTATGTTGGGTTCGAATGCAGGGCCGCTGGATCAAAGACTAAACCTTGCGGCCACCGACGCTCCCCCCCCAATTTATTTATTGATTCGTATGGTATATAAAATAATACATATTTACAATATAACATTTATATGGTTAAAGTAATAAAAAATACTTTTTCCAAGTATACAATTATTCTTGCAACAATAAAATAAATAAATACATATATTAGTGCAAATTTTAGGGGAAAATTTGACAAAAAAACCCTAACTGTACTCGTTGGACTACATTGTCTTTATTTGAAGGGAGATGAGGTGCTGGTACAGGAGGGATTTAAAAGAGATTTAAAAGGAAGAGGATTCCAATGATTTATGGCTCGCACTAGGAACGGCCGCTGAAATGTAGTTTTATGACGAGGAAGAATGACATTAGGAAAAAAGCAGGTGTTAAGAGATGGAAGATGTGAATTGAAGTAGATGGAATATAGCGAGGCCGAAGAGTGTTTATGGATTGGTAAAGGAAGTTGCCTAGGAAATATTTCCATTTTAAATCCAGGATAGGTCTGAATACAGGAGTAAAACTTGAAAATATTATGACACAACAATTCATCAGTCTTTTCGTATGCTTTTCTTGTCTTCTTGTAGTCGAAGAGGGGAATGATGAAGGAGGAGAAAGGAGTTTACGAGTGACTAAAAGTAGAAGGAGCCGGAACCGGCAAGCTTGAATTTCAGATTTTAGGTATCATTTTTGCTAATTAAATAAATAATTNTAAATAATGATAATTAAATAAATAATAACTTTTATCTAATATAAATTCTATTTACTATATTTCAACCTATTTTATTGTTTAATTTTCCTAGCGCATTACAAATTCGTCTCTAAGAAATTTAATAAAAGCACTGAAGCATTAATTTGTTGAAACATTAATGTTGAGACAAAATTGAACACCTTTTTTATAAAAAAAAATTATATATATACATATTTTTCTTTTCTTGGGAGTTTTTCATTTGTTTTACGAGGGTTCGCAACAGCAGAGGTCATATAAACCCTCAGGGTGCCGGTGTTTTTGAATAAAAGCCCATTTGTATGTATGTCCAGCGGCCCTGCATTCGAACCCGGGACCTTTACCTTACAGTGATGAGTGCCGTGTCAACGCCTAAACCGTTGCGGCCACCGACGCCCCTTGGGAGTTTTTTCTTGTTTCTTAATTATTGATCACTAAAATTGCTTGTCTTATGATTCTTCCTTCTTGAAGGTGGGATAATAGGTCATCTCAAAAACCACAACCAGTTTTTATCCACACGTTTCGGATTTATTTGAATCCTTCCTCAGGTGAGTTAACGCTTGTACATAGAACAAATATTTTTTACATTTTTATGTCAACATGGTTATCATTGTTTCTTCACTACTTACAATGGTTAAAATCGTCAGTCATTAATATTTTATAACAATTTATTTAAAAAAAAGAGCCAGTGTGGTACTTATTCAGACTAGAAACAAACGTTTTAATATTTTGAACCTGACTAGACTCTTATCTTTTTTTTTAACCATTGTAAGTAGTGAAGAAACAATGATAACCATGTTGACATAAAAATGTAAAAAATATTTGTTCTGTGTACAGGCGTTAACTCACCTGAGGAAGGATTCAAATAAATCCGAAACGTTGTGGATAAAAACTGGTTGTGGTTTTTTGAGATGACCTATTATCCCACCTTCAAGAAGGAAGAATCATAAGATTAACTGTTGAGGTCAAAATATAATAAAATTGCTTGCTTATTGTTTTGCTAGAAAATGATAAAAAATCAAAAATGATGAATTTGTCGCTGTGTTTTTAAAGATAGTGATTCGTTAATTTTATGAACTTTCATCTCAAGTTGTGACAAAATTTGACTTTTATTCAAGTAAAATATTTATTCTCAGTTCCTGAGAGTTTTTAATATAATAATAACACGACGTACATTACGATTGTAGGCTTATTACTGGTCTACAAGATAATAAAAAATTCGCATCGATATGATGATGAAGTTTGGAATAACGAAAATTGAAGTCGGGACGGATGACCACTCCCCGCACTAACTTGAGGCGCATGCGTCAATTTTTTTAAAGATAGTTCCTACTAGCAGTAAGAGGACACTTATTAACTAAGGAACTTACTAAGGAGGAACTATCTTTTTAAAAAAGATTGAACAACACACTCATTCCATCTTTCATCATTTCTACTAATGCGTCAATCTGTCCTCGGCAAGAGATGAAATGCGAAGAAATACAACTTTTCCGGAAAAGTAATTTTCTAATCGAGCTCAAAATTTTACCGTGGTTGCCAAATTAAAAAAAAAATTAATAAAAATAAAAACGTTACACACGCATTCCCCCGGAGTTGACAGACAGTGCTATAGTTTGGAAGGTAGAGTTTGACACAGAATATACTAGAGTGTTCAGAATACACTTGATTTATTCACATTCACACTCGCACGATCACAAAATTATTTGAAGCATTTCTAGAGCTCGGAATGTGCCTGTTTAATTCTGTGCAGAAAATGTCGTGTTTGCAAAAATGCCAACATTTGACCGAAAAACGGTCGCTATACCCTAACAACTGTACTTATATATGAACGTACCTGTTATAGATAAAAATCACGGATGTTTCTTCTACATACTTGAATTTTGTGTAGCAATACATTGTAGCAATTGTGAAGACAGGCCGATCAACCAATTGCAAGTGGTCTTCACCGAAGAATATCGGCCATTTCAACGCAATAGTGTAACCAGACCAATCAAATGCAGCGATTGCACTTGAGCTGGGACGTGCCTCCTCACCGGAATACGGTCGCCTGTTACCTTCAGAATACCAATGTACCGGTCAATGTGTAATCATTTTCACAATAAAAGCTTTCTAAGGACTGCATTTAGGATTAAAAATTGATTTGTTATGAAGACTAATTGTAAGTTAAGAAAACTAATTAAAATTCGTTTTGATTAGATATACAGACTCAATTTATAAGGACAATTGCTACTCATTTCCTCAATATTGCGATCATTTCTGGTATTATTTTTCAGTGCTGGTTTGCTATCAGTTAGATCTGACCATTTTTTTTACTGATATTTAGATATTTTTATCTGATTTTTATATTCGTAGTTATAATTTTCTTTCTTTGACTGATTTCATTAGATAATTGTCATTCTACCAAGTTCTTCTGTGGTCACTTACTGGACCTTTCTAAGTGCCAAAACAGAAGAAAAACGGTTGGATGATAAATCTGGGGAAAGTTGTGTGGTGTTTAGTGACCGTTAGCCAATCATTATTTGGAGATCGTGAGGTGCGGTCAGGTGTGACGTAGGTTTTAGAAAAACATTTTCTTTATCATGCCAACGTTTCGATCTTTAATGAGACCATCTTCAGGGCCTGGTATTTATAAACATTGTTTGAATTTTGCAAATACATGTAGGATGATTTTTTTTCCACATCCTTCATGTATTTGTAAAATCTAAACAATATTTATAAATCCCAGGCCCTGAAGATGACCTCAATAAAGATCGAAACGTTGGCATTATAAAGAAAATGTTTTTCCTCACGATTTCCAATTAATCTAGGGGAAAGGTTGGTTCAGAAAAATTGCTGCCCTGCTCTTTTAATTTATTGACAGATCTTAAACAGTCTTGAGATGTTGTGCAGGAGTATAAGGTCAAACGCAATCGTTTATAGTGTAGCCAATTACTCCCCAGGCCATTTGCACTGTATTCTCTTCTGAACAATTCCTGCCCAGGGCATGCGTACAGTATGCATTTCCAAAAAATTACTGCTCAGGCCATGCGCACTCAAATCTGTTCCAAAATATTAGTTTGTAAGACCATGATAATTAAGCTAAGTGTACAAAACCAATGTAATTTGAAAATATTCAATTGTTATTAAACCATCTTTCTAGCTTGAAAGGATAAGTAATTTTGTGTACATAAAGAAATATTGTGTACTATTAACGGTAAATAAGTTGTTATCACACATGCAATGACTGCATTGACAGAATACGGGAATAATAAACTCCCTCTTTATGTGACGTTATAAACAGTGTTTGAATTTTACAAATTCTCAATTACAAATTTCTCGATCCATTAAAACAAATTTCGTCAAAATGAAGCCAGTCGATTTATTTACTGGATAATCTTGTACAATATCATTAATTAATTAAGGTTTTTAGTCGAGATGAAAAAAAGTTAATGGCACGAGAGGGATTCGAACCCACGACCTTCGGCTTGATACGCCGCTGTTCTACCACCTGAGCTATCGTGACCTCGATCCACTCGGACATCAACTCCCCATCTCAACCCCACCTTATGAGTTTCCCCTCCTTTTGCCATTTTTCAGTCAATCAATATCATTAATTGTTATTAATGCTCCTGATATTTAATATTTGAGAAGCTGTTGAATATTAGAAGATCCGATTAAAATATTGAGCTATTTTACATGACATTTTATTTGTACTGTAACTTTTATTTCGATATGTTTGTTAAAATTTTAGTGCTGAAAAATCCAGTTTTGAGGATAAATAAAGTCGGAAAATGCTTTGTCAATCTGTGAATCATTTTCACGACGTTTACTTATAAATAAATTGGCTAAATTTCTAAATATATAAAAAAGTGTTTTGAAGACAAGTCCGAAAAATAAAGTGAGTGAGAAAAACTAAGTATTCCTGCTCTTTTAATTTATTTACATTCTCTTTTGAAAGATACATGATGACTTGCGATGGCGTGAGGTGGGAAAAGACCCTTCCGATATACCAACGCAGCTAGATTTTTTGCTAACGTTTTCATGCATTTGCCCATTCTCCTTTACTGGGGTCACTGATGACTTCAGTCCCCTTTTCCTACACTGCGATCAAAACCATTTTTGTGAAATTTACTCTTGTTTGTTTTCATATCCTGGAAAATGCACTACTTTTAAGGAGTTCAGCACAGGGTTCCACTTCACTACTTTTTTTGTACTTAGTGTCCTCTTTCCGAACTGGCTCTACCGTTTCTGTCACATGACAGAGTTACATAAGATATGTTCCGATGTCTCTGCTGTTTAATGGCAAAGTCGGCAAATTTATGTCTTAGTTTTCCGTTTTTTAAAAAGATATTTAAATGAATAATGGCAAATATAAACGCCGTTTCCCTCCAGTTGGTACTTTATCGACATGTCTTCTTTCTTCCATGAAATAAAATTACAAAGATAATCTTAATTATTATCGTCCATACCTAAATTTATAAAGCTAATTTTGGTTGCTGCTATTTAAGCATTAAAAAGGTATTCAAATACTAATAAGGCTAACAAGTGCAGAAAAGACCGAGGGGGATAATTAGTCGTAGTTC
The DNA here is from genome assembly GCF_000648675.2 of Cimex lectularius. NCBI lineage: Eukaryota > Metazoa > Arthropoda > Insecta > Hemiptera > Cimicidae > Cimex > Cimex lectularius. The sequence goes on from NW_019394205.1 coordinate 168,757, forward strand.
CATTAAAAAAAGATGTAATACTAATTTAGTATAACATTGTATTTGTGTGGTGATTAGTGCCGTTTTTCTTAAACCTACGTCACACACCAGACAGCATCTCACGATCTCCGAATAATCATTGTAATTAATTCACTAATTTCGTGGTCCGCTTGACCAATTAATCTTACAATTAATTAAGGTTTTCAGTTGAAATAAAAAAGTCAATGGCACGAGCGGGATTCGAACCCATGATCTTCGGCTTGATACGCCGCTGCTCTACCATTTGAGCTATCGTGACCTCGATCCACTCGGACACCAACTTCCCACCTCAACCACACCTTTTGAATTTTCCCTCCTTTTTGCTATTTTTCAAATGTCGTGTAATCAATTCGATTCTCGGCGACAAATCCAATGGCCACGGAGAGCTTTAGTGAAGGTACACTTTATTTTTTAAACTTATTCAATTCACTAATTTCGTGGTCCGCTTGACCAATTAATCTTACAATTAATTAAGGTTTTCAGTTGAGATAAAAAAGTCAATGGCAGATCCTGCTCGCGCCATTGACTTTTTTATGTATGGTTGAGGTGGGAAGTTGGTGTCCGAGTGGATCGAGGTCACGATAGCTAAACTGGTAGAGCAGCAGCGTATCAAGCCGAAGATCGTGGGTTCGAATCCCGCTCGTGCCATTGACTTTTTATCTCAACTGAAAACCTTAATTAATTGTATTGTAATTAATACTATTCTCTTGTAATTGTTCCTTTTGTGAGAGAAATGTAATACGGTGTATTTTTATCGTCACTTCTCCCAAGCCTTTACCACACGCTTAAATATCTTACTAGTGATTTAAAGATAATCAGCTTCGTAATGTATTCAAGTCGTTAAAGTAAAACATACTTACACTGCAGATAAAGTGTAAACTATAAAATGTTAGTACGTATAAAGTAAATGAATCTTAATTTTATATTTCGATTTACAGATATTCTCCCTCGGTGTTTGCGTTGACAATAATTTTAAAAATTATTATGTTAATGATATGTAGATGAGGTTGACAAAGTCGAAAAAGTAGAAGCAACTAGGTACCATTTTGGGCTAGAAGAGTCCCTCTAATCTCAACCACAAACTAAGTCATAAACTACTTGGTCATGAAATAGCAGAGACATCGGAACTTGTCTTCCGTGGTAAGTGACAGGTAAGCCTGTGCGGAAAGGGGACACTAACTCCAAGGGAAAGTAAACAAAGATGAACCCTGAACATGTGCTGAACTACTTAAAAGAAGTGCATTTTCAAGGGTATGGAAAGAAGGGTCAATTCCACAAGAGATCTTCTTGGTCGCAGTGGAACACTAAAGTTATTAGAGACCCCCCACAAGAGAAAATTCGAGGAAGCCCTCTGCGACATAATCCAAGAGGGACTGAAAATCACAGAAGAATGGTGTAAAAATGCAGGCTTGGGAATTAATCCAAACAAAACTACCATAGTCACTTTTACACGGACAAGGAAACTAGATCACATGAAAGAAATCAAACTCAACAACAATGTGATAGAAATCAAAAATGAAGTCAAATATCTGGGCATCACACTAGATAAAACACTAACATTCAAGAAACACATCAGCTCCATCATCACAAAGGCGACACGAGCTCTCATGGTGTACAGAAGAATAGCAGGAAGAAACTGGGGATGTAAGCCAGAAACCCTGTTATGGATGTACACCATAATAGTAAGACCTCTACTTACATACGTAGCTATAGCCTGGGCTGATAAAGCGGAACAAATAACCAAAAGGAAAGAACTCACAAAAATACAGAGACTTGCATGCATCTGCATAACGGGAGCAATGAAAACATGTCCTACAATTAGCATGGAAAAGATATTGGGACTAATCCCCCTACATCACATGATACAAAGGACAGCACAGAAAACCATCATCNGTTTCAGAAAAACATTTTCTTTATCGTGCCAACGTTTCGATCTTTATTGAGATCATCTTCAGGGCTCATATATTTTTCAGCTCTAAAATTTAAAAAAATAAAGTTTAGGAAAAGAAGGTAAACACATAAAATAAAATATCACGTGAAATAACTCCGATAGTTCAATCAGACCTTCTAATTTCCAAAAGCTTTACAAATATCAACATTAAAATAGAAACTGTACTGTTCGCGAAAGTTTTATTTGTATTAAAAAGAACAAATGCGACTTCGATATTTTCTCCGACAGAAAATTCATTCTGGCCTGTTATTTGTAATTTCTTGGAACCTGAGGTTCACAATTATATAAAATCGCAATTTGCATGAATGAAGACCTCGTACTGGAGCAAAAACGTCTTGGAGCCCCAAATGTTTCTAAAGGGATTCTAGCCAAGCACTTTGGGTTAAACAGCGCAAAATTCAGATTAGACAACCGAAATTAGTAATTACAAAAGCGTTTTTGTGATTACAGTAATTAACGAATCAATAATTCCAACCTTTAAAGTGAAATTTGATCAGAATTAAAGTAAAATTCAAACCAACACAGACGCTATACACATAAACACTGAGGGCTTAAATCTTGAAAGTTGGAGTTTTTTAAAATAAACACAACATTTATGTTAATGCAAAATATTTTAATTACTAATGAATTTCAGACCAAGTCCCAGGTCCCACTTCAGAGCTCACTATTTAGCTAAATGGAACTCACCGTTTTGCAAGGTTAAAATAATAGCTAACGTTGCTAACCGGTGAATTCCATTTAGCTAAATGCTCTGAAGTGGGACCAGGGTCCGAAATGCACTAGCAATTAAAATATTTTGCATTAACATAAATGGTGTGTTTACTTAAAAAATATCCAACTTTCTAGATTTAAAATATTTTTACCATCATATTAAATTAAAATTAATAACAAAAAAGTGAACAAGGGTCCGAAATGCACTAGCAATTACAATATTTTGCATTAACATAAATGGTGTGTTTACTTAAAAAAAATATCCAACTTTCTAGATTATATTTTTACCATCATATTAAATTAAAATTATTGTGGGGACCGCGGTAGCCGAGTGGTTAGCATGAGAGACTCTCACGCCGCGGTCGTGGGTTCGATTCCCACCGTCCTCTGGCCCTTTTTTCCCGATAACCCCCAATTTGAACACACAAAAGTTCGTACCATGGCTAAATATGCAAGATCATAAGGCCAATAAAAAAGAAAAAAAAAATTAATAACAAAAAAGTGAACAAGGGCTTATTTTTTATACTAAATTAATATTGAAATTTATAATGAATGTATACAAAATAAAAGCTCGACGATTCCTCCCTACACAACATGTTAGTAGTCAAAATTGAGGAGAATAAGTCGGAGGAAAAACAGCGACGTTTGATCATGGGCTCATCATGGCATAGTTCTTGACGGTGAGACATAAGGAAATTTCCTTTTACCTACCTTATTAGGTGAGTTTTAATGGTAAAAGAATGGATAAGAGGTTAGGATTGAAAGCTCGAAGCTAAACATAATAGCCTGCACTTAATTGTTGCATTAAGTGTGCAGGCTATTGTGTTTAGATACTTCTACTGCAGTATTAAATAACTGAGTAATATTTTTATATAAATTTAACAGCATTTAGTCTATGAAATTGTGAAGTTAACAGAGAAAATGTTTATATTATTTTTTAAATATTATTTTGACATTTGGTGGGCGATGTAAAATGACACATTCAAAAACAACTTATCTGCCAAGTTGCTCTCTTTAAATAAGAAAAAATATGTTTATAGAATTGTTTGCGAGAGTCTGTTCCCAAAACGCCAAAAAGTCAATTTAACAGTAACCTACGTTCTGGGGTCGTTCGCGACAAAGCCAATTACCGTGGCGTGCGTCAGACTTGTTTTATAATTCCTAACTAGGGGCCGAATTGGGAGGAAACAAAATAGTTACCCGTGGAAATAATTTTATTGCGGAGGGCTTTACACCAACAACTCCTATGCCCACAGGAGGGGAACACTAGCAGGAAAAAAGAGTGTCCTGGGATCGCTTAACCGAGACAAACACAATGGTCGGATTATCCAGGAAGTCATAAAAGGTACAAAAGCGTCCCTTTTCCAGTACAGATTTCAATCCATCCCGCTTAAACGCCCTCGTAAATTCAGTATTCCCATGAACCTAGTAATAAAAACATATTACCTTGGGCCTGATTTTAATGAAATTATTTAATTCCAGCGTGCTATATGACCCCGGCGTTCTTTTGAATAGTTTACAGTTACTAATGTTTTATTGCTAGGGTGATACAAATTAGCCACTCGTTTTGACAACTGAGGCAGTGTTATAGTTAAAAAGGTTGAATTTCAACATTTTTTTGCATTTTATTTATTCGTTAAAATTATAGTTCAGCAAACAAACAATAAAATATTAAAAGGTAGAATGCAAACAAACTCTAACAGTCCCTCCAGTGCCCAGAACTGCCGCTCTAATAGATTTTCGATTCTTCAACTAAATTGAGAACTTTTAAAAAATAAAATAATTGGTCCATATAATAATTGTTTTATATTTGACAAAATATCAAATTATTAGTTTATGCCTAGATGTGAGGTAGACAACAGAACACATCCCATGTAAAAGTCTTCAATTTTCAAAGGTTAAATATTAATTTTTATTACTTTCTGTTCTATGTCTGTTGAAATGTCTGCCGACAATTTTCTGCCATGGATGTGATATGAACAGGATGATCACGGGCATAATAGAATAATATTATTTTAATTTTCGATTCAAGTCTAAAAAGTCGCGTGATATTTCATTAAATAATAGACAATATTATTTAAATTTATACGTTTCACATTCCAATTTATTGAAAAAAGATTATGTACAAATTTCGAAATTGTATTTCATAAATAGTAAGGGAAGAGCATGAAATCATAACATACAAATACATTTCTCCTTGGTCTCGGTTCCTTTGAACGAGCGGATCTTCTCAATTGCTCGTAAATAATGGAATTTCTGAAGGCATCGTATTAATTAATGGAAGGTGGAGGTCTCGGGTGCCGTGGCAGACGACTATCTTGGCACCAGTTGAAACCTGGCCATGTGAAATAGAATTCAATTTATAAGTATCTTAACGCCTTCAAATCAAATTAAGATAGGGTTTTACTATCATTTAGAAATCTCCTTCTGGTCTTTAAGGTGCTTGTCCGATTACAGTCGCCCTGTGCAATCGACGTAAGTCAGACGAAAAACACGGACTCTTAGGAGAAAAATAAATAATTATTTTGTGTTTTTAGTTGAGATAAAAAAGTCAATGGCACGAGCGGGATTCCACTATAGCTAAGTGGTAAAGCAGAGGCGTATTTAGCCGAAGTAATGAAGTATTCTTCACTAAAGCTCTCCGTAGCCATTTCATTTGTCGTCGAGAATCCAATCCGATTACACGACATTTGAAAAATGGCAAAAAGGAGGGAAAATTCAAAAGATGCGGTTGAGATGGGAAGTTAGTGTCCGAGTGGATCGAGGTCACGATAGCTAAGTTGTAAAGCAGCGGCGTATTTAGCCGAAGATCGTGGGTTCGAATCCCGCTCGTGCCATTGACTTTTTTATCTCAACTGAAAACCTTAATTAATCGTAATATATTAATTGGTCAAGCGGACCACGAAATTAGGGAATTATTTTGTGTGGTGATTAGTGACCGTTAATCGATATTTATTTAGAAATCGTGAGAGGCGTTCTGGTGTGATGTAGGTTCCAGAAAAACATTTTCTTTATCGTGCCAACGTTTCGATCTTTATTGAGATCATCTTCAGGGCCTGGGATTTACAAACATTGTTTACATATAACAATTACATTTTGGATGTGGAAAAGTGATTTTATACAATGCAAAATATAACTCCATAACAATCTCTACCCTAAACACATAATTAACAGAATAATCAACAATTACAACTCAACACTAACACCATCTACTATTACTAATAATACTACATTAAATCTATCGAATACAAACAAACCAGCATACATTTCCATACCATTTATCCAAGGCCTATATCAAATTAAACACATTTCTCTTGTCCGATAACTTCAAAATAGCCTACAAAAATTATAAAACAATTCAAACACTTTTTTCCTTTCACCTCAAAGAAGCCGACGCCTTATACAAAAATGTCTTTTCTATACCGACATCCTTCCCCACCCCTTCAAAATCCAACGTATATAAACACAAAATAGCAAAATCTCACTGGCACTCTCGACTCGACACGCAAGAATGACACAATTACACAGAAGACAAACACTTTGAGTGAGTAGAAATACTTTGATTGAATATATAAAATATATTTTGCATTGTATAAATTCACTTTTACACATCCTAAATGTATTTGTTATATGTAAACAATGTTTGTAAATCCCAGGCCCTGAAGATGATCTCAATAAAGATCGAAACGTTGGCACGATAAAGAAAATGTTTTTCTGAAACCTACATCGCATCTCACGATTTATAAATAAATAAATAATTATTTTTAAATTTTTTTCCAATGCGACTTGTATAGGTCTATAGACGGCGTAATACCACGACTATTGCCACTTCATCGATGAACAGATTTACTATCAACCTAGGTCATTTATACATATTAAGTACAGAACAGGACCTAGAACTGTACTTTCACTCATCCAAAAATCCTTGACTTATTTAATTGGACTAGATGTATCTCTACTTTGCGCCTACAATTGCAATCTTACATTTTGCGTGAGAGTTAAACCGATCACTTGTTCTTCCTCGTACTCTCTTCCCATTCCCTTCAATTTTTGTAAATAAGACTTCCTTTGCATATTGAATTCTTTGCTCTTAACTAAAAACGATCAGAAGACTTTTTTTATATTTATTATTTGAATTGTGTATCATTTGTGAATTTTAGCAATGCTTTATCAGCAAGAATTATTTAATAATTTTATTTTCAAAAATATCCATTAATTTATTTTTAATTTCATTTGTTAATAATGACCTTTGTGCCGTATATAGAGTTTTCCTTCAAATTTATCCTTCTTAGTTTTAATTAACCCTTTTCAATTTCAAATTAAAGTTTTAAACATCAAATTAACCCGTTTTAATTTCAAATTAACTCGTTTCGAATAAATTTTATCGTTTTTACTTTCAACTTATCCTCTTTAACTTCCCAATAATCCTTCTAAATTTCAAATTAGCCCTTTTTCAATTCAACTTAATCTTTTTAATTTCAAATTCAACCTTTTTGTATCTCAAATTTATTCTTTTTAGTTTTAAATAATGCTTATTTAAGTCACTAAAATAGGGTTTGGTATGAATTATATTCATGTAAAACCATTTTCAATTCAAATTACCCGTTTTCAACTTCAAATTACGGTTTTTAATTTCAAATTACCGTTTTGAATCAAATACATTCAAGTTGCCCGTTTTTAAATTCTAATGAACCATTTTTAATTTTAAATTAACCCTATTTAACATCCAAATGTACGTTTTTAATTTAAAATTAGCCCTTTTTCAAACCCTTAGTTTTTTTAACCTCTTGCTGTAAACATAAAATCCTTAGGAATTATTTTTCATATGATTTTTTATACAACAGCCCAATAATTTTATATTTAAAAGTAATCTCAAATTGATAAAAATCATTTATTTTTATATTTAAATTTGCATTTTTTAGATTTTAATTGTAATTAATTTTAGTACGATTAATACAAGCCCAATTATTTTCTAGTTAAAAAATTTCAAGTACCAGAATTTTATTTGGAATGCTTATATTTCATACCATATCCTTAAAGTTTTAACGTTAAATAATTTAAGTTAAAAAAGACTAATTCGATGTTAGAAGGATTAAACGGTTAATTTCACTAGAAAAAGGGTTATTTTAAATAATTTCTAATTAAATAGGGTTAATGTGATGAAAAACAGCTATAATTATGCTAAACGAAATTTTTACGTTCCATAAAAATGAATATGTAATAACTAAATCGTTATTATAACATAAGATATGATAAATAATTATTGTTGAACAGGTAAATATACTCAATTGCTTTTTTTTTGGTCATACCTCGATAAATTATACGCGTAGGAAGGAGCAGTTGAAAAACGTATTCCCCTAGTCTAGTTTTAAGACAAAGACCGATATAGAAAACCCTGCTTCTGCTGGGCTGCACGACTCCCTGGGGTCGTTAAAAAATAATCACGAGCCCAAATTCCAGCAAATAACCCTCGTTGTTATCTGAGATACTGTTCGTGCATGAATTTTGAAAGGCTCATACGCATCGACGACTGCCGACATCCCGACCGATCGATAATTGTTTCCAATATTGGCCATTTTAATTTGACAAACGATTAGTTGCCCAGTCGTATGCTTAAGCTCGTAAGCATCAATGAAATTAGATTGATGAAATAAAAGTAGTTAGTTAAACAACTAGTTGGAACTATTGGTTAGTAAAAGCTTTTTTTCTGTTTTTCTTATAGTATATTTTTATCCAGAGCCACAATCATCTAGTTTGAAAGGGGTGAGTTTTTCTAGCGGGCGAGAATCACCTCAAAACATCCCCAAGTGGACAATAACCGGAGGCTAGGAATGAGAAAGTCCGGGCCCCATTCTTCCGCCCCTGTCGGCACACGGACCATTGAAAAACAGCGGCCTATTGTAACCATTGCCAAAAAGGCCCAAAGGGGCGGAAAGTCGGTTCTTCATTTTAAACCGGTCCGATAAATTTAAAAAAATATACCGTTTGAATTTGGATTTACATCAAGTCGCTCTGAAAGTACTCGAATACCAAGCCGTTTCATTTTTCAATTGCCTATTTTTTACATGGCATTATAACTGGAACGTTTTCGAGTTACTACTACCTGTATTATTCTTAGCGTTGTTTTCAAGTCAACTGTTGTCCCATTCACTTGACAGAGAAAAATGCGAGGGGTTTGGCAGGAAAAGGTCTGGAAAACCTTCCAAATATAAATATTTAGTGTTAATAAATGAATAAATATAAATATAATAAAATAGTACAATAATAATAATAAAAATAATAACAATTTTTGCTGTTCAATAATAATTATTGAACTTCTTATGTTATACTAACGATTTAGTTATTCGTTTTTATGGAACGTAAAACTTAAAAATTTCGTTTAGCATAATTACTGCTGTTTTCCGTCAGATTAACCCTATTTAATTAGAAATGAACACTGTTGGTACTCTCAACAGTTCACACAATAATGACACATCTACACAGAAAACAAACACCTTGGCCCTGAAGATAATCTCAATAAAGAACGAAACTTATTACAATTAATTAAGGTTTTTAGTTGAGATGAAAAAAAAGTTAATGGCACGAGAGGGATTCGAACCCACGACCTTCGGCTAGATACGCCGCTGCTCTACCACCTGAGCTATCGTGACCTCGATCCGCTCGGACATCATCCGATGTCCATCATTGATGTCCGAGCGGATCGAGGTCACGATAGATCAGGTGGTAGAGCAGCAGCGTATCTAGCCGAAGGTCGTGGGTTCGAATCCCTCTCGTGCCATTAACTTTTTTTCATCTCAACTAAAAACCTTAATTAATTGTAATGATTTAATTGGTTAAGCGGGCCACGAAATTAATGAATATAAAGAACGAAACGGCACGATAAAGAAAATGTTTTTCCAAACCTACATCACACCAGACTGCATCTCACGATCTCCAAATAATCATTAAATAATATTGTCTATTATTTAACGAAATATCATGCGACTTTTTAGATTTGAATCGAAAATGAAAATAATAATGCCCGTGATCATCACATGTTCATATCACATCAGAAAATTGTCGGCAGGCATTTCAACAGAGTTCGACACAGAACAGAAAGTACTAAAAATTAATATTTAACCTTTGAAAATTGAAGACTTTTACATGGGATGCGTTCTGTTGTCTCCGTCAAATCTAGGCATAAACTATTAATTTGAGATTCTGTGAAATATAAAATAATTATTATATGGGCCAATTATTTTATTTTTTAAAGTTCTCAATTTAGTTGAAGAATCGTTTGTTTTTATATTTAATTTTGTCTCACTTTATCTCTAGTTACAAGAAGAATCCTTGATTTTTGTATTTAATTTTATGTAAATTTTTGTTTTAATTGTAATTAATTTTCATATCGTATTTTATATAAGAATTTCATATTTTACGAATATTCTCAAATTAAAAATCTTCTAAAGTCTATTTGATATTTTTTTAAATCGGAAACATGTAGACATTTTATGTTAAATACTCATATTTCATACCATCGCCAAGTTTTTTTTTGCGTTTAATGCGTTAAAGAAAGAGTAAATCCAATATTAAAAAGAGTTAATTCCAAATGAAAAAGGTTAATTTTAAGTTAAAAAGATTTCACCATGGCTAATATGCATAGATCATAACGCCAAAAAAAAAAAAAGTTAAAAAGGATTCATTTGAGGGAAAAGTCACATGTAGCTTGATAACCTTGATAAGTTCAGTCGATTTTATGGAAAAATGTAGAAAATATTTTTAAAATGGTTGAGCAAACGTTAGATATTGAAAAAAAAAAAAAAGAATTCATAATTAAACTGACTACTTTTTTTTTCATATCAATCATCAGGATGCCGGTGTTTTTGAAAAAAAGCCCATTTGTAAGATTGTCGGGTTCAAATGCAGGGCCGCTGGATTCGAACCAGGGACCTTTGCCTTACAATGATGAGCACCGTGTCAACGCTTAAACCGTTGCGGCCACCGACGCCCCCATAAACTGTCTATTAATTTCAGAAAAAAAAGATACATTTTCACTTTTAAGTAATAACAGTTAATATAAACATAGACCAACAATTACATAAGCAGAAACTGAACTAGGTGAATCAGACGTCTCGGGAGTAAACTCCCATAGTAATTCCAAAGAGAGACTTAAGAAGGATCCAACTTCGCAACACATCTCACCATTAAAGGCTGAACTGCGGTCGAATTTTATAATCGACTTGAATTGAATTCACCAATTGCAAACTCAATAAACACATGACTTACACTGTTAAAACGAATGACAGAAAACCAAAAATATTAACCAATCTGCTGTATTTTGTTCATACACTTGTTCTCAACTAATCAGAGAAAACCCGAGAACAATGGACAACAGTAAAATAATTGAAATAAACCGAATTTTCATGCTATTCATACTTGTTTACGAGAAAGTACCCTGCGGTTTTGTATTGACGTCACCCTTAGTGCTTTGTAGGAACTAATAAGACCGCCTACAACTGCGGAATATGAAGGGACATTAATTCACCCACTGCGGTCCAACCGAATTCGTTTTAATGAACTTGGTTCAACGAAATCATTTGTCTTCGTCCTCACAATCTTCCTAATCTCTTACAAACCATGGGGATAAAACTGTTTTTTTGGATACTTTGTTGTGGGTCTGTTTCATTTTTTACTTAGGTTTATCGCCTTTCTAATAAACCCAGTGTGATTTGGAAAAAGCGTTCTTTGAGTTTGAGAATCGACCTTTTTTCCATGGGACTGATTATTTCTTTAGCGGAAGTTCCGCTGTGGGCCGAGCAAGTAGTTTTCTTATGCAAAACTATGCAAACCTGATTCAAATGGTCGCCGGGAAGGTGGGACGTTTCAACGGTTACGATGGTGGGACCCGAGGCGGGTGCAGGGACCGTGTTCGTGCGGCAAAGCAAACAGACAGGAAAAACAATGCTCAGCCCTAGCGACTACTTGACAAGAATAATTCGTATTCCACTCTACATGTTCTTGTTATTTCCAACAAGCGTATCTTAAACAGGCCGTAGCTTTTCACTTTTTTTTATAGTTTTATTTGTTTTATCTTCGTTTCATGATTCTCGTGCTTTCCCTTACATTTCTGCCTCATGTTTACTTTTCCTTCTCTTCTACACGTCCAGTATTTCATTTTTTCTTTAGATTTCCCTCTCTTTCCCTCCCTCACTCTCTCTCGCGCTTAGACTCATGTTTTCTTTTTCTTATACTATTCTCTTTCAATGTTTCATTATCTCATTCTCTCTCTCTCTCTCTCTCTCTCTCTCTCTCTCTCTCTCTCTNTTTATTATTATTATCATTATTAAATAGAGCTGGTTACAAAAATTAAAGCTGGATTTTCATATTTAGTTCGAAGCATGCGTAGGCGCGCATACGTAGTGCGAAGAAGACGCATGCGCCCGGAGAATTTACGGTTAATGAGCTGGAATTCGTACATGTGTGGTTATTATCTTTTTCTGCTATCCCTTATTAAGTATGTATGAATAACGAAAAAAAGATATGAAGATTGATGAATAAAAAGAGAAGATGTTCTATTCCATAAAACAGTGGTACAAAGTGCTAATGAAAAATTAAAAACTAACTATAAAACAACCCCTACAGATGGAATCACTAATGAAATTATCTAAACTAAGTTTAAAGGTTTAGAAGATAGGAAAAAATCTTTATTTATTGATTTAAAGTTTAAATTTTTGGAGCCGTTGACAGAGCGTTATAAATGTACGATGAGTTCAGATGAACAGTGCAAATGAGCCCAACTTGTTTGAGCAAATTTGTCAAACCGTGTCTTTTAAGGAGAGAAAATGGGGGAATTCAGGGGGACAAATATTAACAATGTATTAGGAAAACCATTGAGTCGTTTTCAATTTGCATATATTGCATAATTTTTTTTTCAAAACACCAGAAGCTTTCCTAAATATATTAGAATATTACTAAAGTAATGTTACAGAGCACCAATGCATAACAACCGTATATATGTCGCGGCGAATGGAATGCGCGGGTGAAACCATATTCTCTTGGGGCGTGGAATACAGCTTCAAAACAGTCATGAACACCTAATACGAACAGACAAGTTGTATGTAGCTGCCTTGCTTATAAAGCTCAGATTGTCTGTCACAAAGAAAGTCTTGCACAGAGACAACCAAAAATTTTTCGAAAGGATGGGTAGAAAAGAGAAAAACACGGAGAATAATGCTAAAAGCCGGAGATACAGGACGGAGGAGAACAAGACAAGTGAATATGGTATGTCATGAGAGACAAGGAGGAAAAATGGGCGAAACGCACTAAATGGATGTCTGGGCTTGTGTCTATATAACCTGCCAAAGTTGGATATCTGGAAAAAAACAGATGTGCTCCCCTCTTTAACAGGAATTTACATGGACACACGCACATGGATTCATGTCGTGGAATGGGTTGTGAAACATTTTGTACACAATAATCCAGTTATATTTAGTGGTCTAATTGACCAAATTATTTATTTCAATTAATGATTCTTTTTATGTAAGGTCTTGGCTGAGATGAAAATGATTTTGTAGAGAACTGATTCTACACATGCGATATCAGCGTAAAAAATGATTACCTAACAATTGCCACTAAATAACGAAGACCAAAACAAAAGGGCTCTCTATGAAGATTCTGAACATAAGTTTATTTTGGGAATAGGCAGTTAAGCATTTCTCCAACTAGTTGGCACAATTTCAAACAGAACAATGGGAGTTATCGGCGCCGTTATTCCTGTTTTTACAGCTATTCAAAATCACAATTTATCTCGGCTTATTCTCACTTAAGTGTTAACATCGAAAAACCCGATTTGTCCAGGCGTTATTGATCCTCGAAAATATTACCAAGAGGGTTGCGGAATGAACTTAAGCTTAAAAAGGACTTAATATCGTGGGTCTTGTTTGTCTTACCGGCTTCCAATCCAATTTGTTCAGGACATTCAGGACACCAGGCACTTCGATTTATTTGGAGTGAAATTTCCTGCCCTGCTCTACAAATAAGAGAAGCAAGACGATAATCAATCTGGACGTTGTGGTGGACAAAAAAAATTGTTTTTGTCCAATGAAATTTTGGTCATATATTCAACATCTAAGTTTTTGTAAAATTTTAAACGTACGAGGGTAGCCTTAGGTGGCCCAGTGATTTCAACGAAACTTGTATGCCAGCGACCACTACTTCCTGAACGAAGAATTAAAAAGTAAATAATTAACATAATCTTTTGTAATTATAAATTTTTGCCTTACTTGTAAATGTACTTGAAAGTTATTACATAACAGTCGATTTGGTTTTTGTAACTTAGGATTACAAAATAAGATGATATACATAAATAGCAAAAAATAAAAACAATATCATCAAATTATATCACAAATATCAATTTTTGAGAAAAAAAATCATTTCTGATTTCTTTTAAGTCCTCTTTTATGCCCTTAAGTACGAATATGTATAGCAAACAAAAAATACACATGTTTGGGATGTAGTTGACCAAGGCAATTTAGATGTCTTGTACTCCACTTAAAATTCATAACTCTTCTGAATTTAATCCATATTCAATTTTAATACAACGGTTTGAAAGCTGAATATTTCTATTTTCGGACAAAGTTGAGAGGGTTTAGATCTTACGTTATTATAAATAAGAAATAAATATGAATAAATAATAATAAAATAATAAAAAAATAACTAAATAGGGATATTTGTAATTTATTCTTATTCTATTAAATGTAATCGATATTTTCTTGTTAGATATAAAGAAAATAGAAAATACAAACTAAAAACAAACAAATCTTAATCCTCATTTTTAAAAGCGGATTTACTTAAGTAAATTAAGTAGTAATAAAAATTACTCATTTTGGAAACGAACACCTTTTCTCGTCTTAACTCCATTTTATTACAGTTGTATTCTCTTAGCCATGGAAAGACATCATCTTGAACTAGAATTTCGCAATATTATTGTAAGAAGGAGTCATGGACGTCACCGGCAAGTGGATATCGCAGAGGAGTTGGCGTTTCTCATGGCGTGGTCTCCTGGGCTTTAGCCCGATTCCCAGAGACTTATTAATAGTTTGCTTAACAGGTGCACAGACGTTTTAGCTAACAGAGTACATGATGTACAGTATTAATTGTTTAAAAAAAATATTATGTCCAAAAAACAAAATTATGGAATTAAAACGTTTTATTTTGCCATTTTTCAATATCCCTTAATTAATTTTTCCTTCAGTGAAAACATAATAAATTTTAATTCACTTTATAATAAAAATAAAATAAAACTAATAGGGAAAGGAAAAACTACAAAATTGGAAATATTCAATTCATTTTTGAGGAGTTTATAATGATAAAATCAACAAGAACATTAACAAAAGTTTTATTGGTTTATCTCCATTTTTCTATAATGTACGCAGACCAAAATTATGGAATTACGTGTGGTTTGTGCACATTGCACATTACTTAAATCATCCTATAGATCAGGAAAATTGTTGTATTATTTAAACATTTTCTTTATCGTGCCAAATTAAACAAATTTCTCTTGTCCGATAACTTCAAAATAGCTTTCAAAAATTATAAAACAATTCAAACACTTTTTTCCAAAGTTAAAGATCCCACACCAATAACAAATAAATCTGACGTAATCTACAAGATCAACTGTTTAGACTGTTCGGCAACTTACATCGGTCTTACATCCCAATATCTGGACAAGAGAGTAAAGCAACATATCTATGATTGCAAAAAACCCAAGCAAAATCCTACAGCACTCGCTACCCACCATTTTGAACACCAATACAATTTCGACTTCAAAAATCCAAAAGTTTTACACTCAGAACAAAACAAACATACATGTAATTTCTTAGAAATGGTTTATATCAACAGAGATAAACACAGCATTAATTACAGAACAAAACAAACCTAAACGTAATTTCTTAGAAATGGTTTATATCAACAGAGATAAACACAGCATCAATTACAGAACGGATACATGTAAACTCAGTTGCAGCTACGCCAATATCAGTAATCAAATTTAATACAGATAACATACCTATATCATCACATTACATTCCACACATCAAATATTTTTCACATAGTCTAATTCCCCAACAATTTAACTTTCCTTTTTCCTATTTATCCTTTTCAATATAATCCTGAAAGGATAATCTGGCCGAACCATTACCAACGTTTTTTCTCAACGCCGGCTCTTTTCACCTCAAAGAAGCCGACGCCTTATACAGAAATGTCTTTTCTATACCGACATCCTTCCCCACCCCTTCAAAATCCAACGTATATAAACATAAAACAGCAAAATCTCAACACGACATGCAAGAATGGCACAATTACACAGAACACAAACACTTTGAGTGAGTAGAAATACTTTGATTGAATATATAAAAAATATATTTTCCATTGTATAAATTCACTTTTCCACATCCAAAATGTAATTGTTATATGTAAACAATGTTTGTAAATCCCAGGCCCTGGAGATGATCTTAATAAAGATCGAAACGTTGGCACGATAATGAAAATGTTTTTCTGAAACCTACATCACACCAGACCGCATCTCACGATTTCTAAATATATAATTTGAGAAGTTTGGATCAAAATTTGTAGTCATAAGTTTTTGGGTAACAGAATTGTGTAAACATTTTTAAATATGATTTTAACCCTACGACCTTGTCATTTAGCTAGATGCCAAATACAATTTTAACGTATTGACGGAGCAAAGCAGCAAAGAAATCGTCTTTTTTTTTAACTGTTCATATATTTTGTTTATATAAATTCTATTTGCTTTTTGTTCTTTTCAAAAACAGTAATTTTGACCTGCATTGCTGCCTTTGTCTTTTCGTTTTTGTGGGTTTTTATATACTCAATTTCGTTTAATAAAATCCTGCATATTATTTCCTTACGTTAGGTTAAAAAATCTATTGATGTATAATAATCTTAAAAAAACACGCCCACCATAGGCAGAAACATATATTTTAAAAAGATTGTGTGAATTATTTAGAAATATTATTTGTCCCTCAACATCTAGGGCCCAATATCAGGAACACTCGGGCAATCGTATCATATTTTTGATAACAAAAAAAGATTTATAGAAATCGCCGACCAGTCACCTGAGGCTCTTTTGTTAGTTGTAATGTTCGAAAGTTGCATCTCCACCGGAGTCACATTAAATCTGAATTATGCTACTATGTGAGAAAATCAATCATTTTATACTTAATGCCGAAAAGAAAGTAAGGACGAAAACCCCTGTGACTGCACGGAAATCAACACTCGAACTTTTTTCTACTAATCTCAAAAACTATTACAACTGTCCAACTTTTACTCCCGGCCCTGATAGAATGTGAAATAACTTCTCTTTGTGATTACAAAAGCAGAAAATACGATTTTCTGACTAAAATGTCTTTAGAATAAAAGCGAAAAAGGAATCCGGCCATAAACAACCACAACAGGGCCATCTGTAGATTTTCGCCGTCAGTGCGTTAGACGGCTGTGAGGTAAATCATTCACACTTGTTAGATTAATTCTCGATATGGTAGAAATTCTCAGTTAAAACAATCCTAAAAGGCAATAAACCTACTCTACATCCAAGTTGCAACTAGATATCACCACAAATTTGCTTTCCTCATTTCACTCCACTGTAACTTGTGGATACAATATTATCATTGACGAAAGAGTAGTTGACATATTCTCTCTCTTTCTATCTCTCTCTTTCACGCACGCACACGCACACACACACACACACACACACACACACACACACACACACACACACACACACACACACACACTAGTTTTCATCCTCCTCACCATATTTCGTATGACACACNCCCTCTCACTCTCTCTCCCCTCTCTCTCTCCCCTCTCTCTCCCTCCCCATCCCTTTACATCTCTGCTTCATTTTTTTGTCTTTTCCTCTTCTTGTCCACTACTTCACACTTTCGGTATTTCTTTCTCAATTTAGTAGTTTCTTTTACTGTCATAATTCTCTCTCTCTCGCTCTCTCTCTCCTTCTCTTATAATTATTATTATTACTTTGTTGTCAATGCATAAGCACAGTTGAGCTCCTAAAGAAATAATAACGTTTTTCTTAGCCCAATGGTCATTTTCTAAACGAACTTTTTACTATCAAACTGCACGGAGTATGTTCTCGAATGTCAAACCTTTGACAATGACCGTATAGTTTGAATGAGCGAGAAGTGGTAGAAAATGAGAAGGGAATCATTTAAATCGAGTCCAGTCGCCGTTCAGCCAGGTCAAGTCCAACGAGCTATTACTGTGCTATTACTTCATTGCAGAACGGCTGGAATACAATATAAAAGAGAAAGACGATATTTTCAAGGGTCATTGAATGAAGAGAAAAACAAAAATAACTTCTGTGGAAAAACCATTTACAACGTTTATATTAAAGAAATCTCGAATTGAGAGTTTTTTCTATATTGGTGATGCTCATATTTATTGCATTGGATTACCAGATGGGCACTCAAACTACTTAGGCACACATATATATTTTTTTTTTTGGGGGGGGAGGGTCAGAGGCATCTTGTTTGTTGAGAATTTTTTGTCTGTGCAACATCCTTCAATATTTTCTATGATTCAGCTTGAAAGATCAAGGACAAAAGAACCGAGTCCTTTTAGTCGTAAGTGTGAATAGAAAATTGTAGTTGAGTAATAAAAATAAAGTTGTCGGACTTTTATAGCGATTTCGTAAACATGAGTTCTCTTGGAAAAGAGTCTTGTTTTTAACAAGGCCACGATCACGAAATATTGCGGTTAACCGACTATAATTTCCACCTTACGAGGAATAACAATGGTTGTACAAATTACAATTCTGGTTCAATAAACAGCATTGGATATTTCTCGAAAATGTGGATTGAAGCCCCAGCTAGTACAATTTTATTTCACGCAATAACAAATCTTCTCCGACATCCTTGAATATTTATGAAACGACTTATTTTTAAATAAAACACTATAATAGAATATGTTTATTTATAGATTAATTAAATATAATTATGAAATTCATTTTGAATTGAAATTTAAAATTTATGCTTTCATTGCACCATGATGCTTTTTCTTGGTCGATTTTTTGAAATGCATAATTATCGGTACAGCAGAAGTAGGACTACGGTAAGGACTAAGGAATTCGAACCTGCTCTCCCATCAACTTCCTACTACGAACCATGTTAGATACTGGGATGTACCTCGACAGCAAAACCAACTTTGAAAACGAAATACAAAACGTAAACGTCAAGAACTGATGCTCACAATACCGTTTCAAGAATAGTTGTCGAAAAATCAAGTCACCAAAATTTGAACCTTTAGACTTGACATTTCGACCTTAGCAAGGCGTTCCAACGTACAACGAATCGAAACGTCCGAAACTAAAATCTTCAGAAAAAACGATTTCTTTCAACTTCAAGAAACAAGTATCTTATCTTATTATTACATCAAAAATCACATTCAGTCAACATTACTCATTCACCCAACATCACTCATCATGTTGGAATCCCCTCAAAACTCCCCCGTAGGCTAAAGAGCCAATGCCCCAGAGATCTCCGAGGTCTCAGCCTAGTGATGATAGTGAAAGTGAAATATAATTTGATGAACTATTAACTAGGACTGGGTCTGTTAAATCTTGGTAAAATATAAATTTCTCTCTCTGACCCTCTGTTTCACGTTTTCGTTTTCATTTCCTATAGGAATTCATTTATTTCATTGCTCCCAGGCATTTGGGTAAACTGCGTCCACGTACATACACATACACCAACTCTGACATAAGCACACTAACACTATACTCACCCTAGGGTTACCGTCCCTAGAAGAACTTGCCCTGCTGAGATTTTGGAGAGGTGGGCTCGTGCCGCGGCGTCGATGGTCCGCCGAGTGGGCACGAGAGCTGAGAGGCGTTCTGAAGCCTTATCTTTTTGATGGACCACAATGTCAAATTGGCCAAAGTTTTCAGTGATGAAAAATGGCAATGGTATACGGTCGTATTTAGCAGACATTTCAATTAAAATGAATGAGATGAGTCTTTCTTTTCTAGGGAAGAGTATCACAACTTTCGACGCTAATGACACAGACAGCGCTTCAAAAGAAAAATTCAGTTTTGGGTTTAATCTGATGAGATTAAAGACAGACGTGTAGTGTTTTCTTTTGTTAAATGATTTTTTGAAGAATAACTGGAGCTTGGGAACGGCACGGTTGATTGATGAAATATTTGAACGAACACCTTCAAAGTTTGGAGATGTCCTTTGAGCACTACTTCCCAACAGTTCGAGAAACAATGCTGCGAGACTATGAATCGGTCGTCAAACCGTTTTCTGTTTCAGCAAAGCCAACCAATCTACCTTCAAGTAAATACGAATATTTGATTGACATTACTTCAGATTCATCTTGAAATCTACTTAGAAATAAAGAAAGAATGAAAGTGAACAATAAGTGGAAAAGAAAAAGAAAACAGTGACAGTGGGTGGGGGAGATATAGCTAGAGAGAAAAGCGAGAGACCGATAGATAGAAAAAATAAGAGAAATAATGAAATAAATGGATTTTGGAATGGATTTGGATTTATATTGGCTCAAATTCGTACATGTACGTACATACATACTAACATGTGTCGACTTGGGTCTATTCGGTCGATTTCGGCTGATTCCGTCAGTCGGCCAGCAGCGGCCAAGGCCACATTGGTCCGAGTTTTGCGCTAACGCAATTTGCTTTTTCCTTTACCTAAACTCAATTTGTTTTCGTAATTTCAACAATCCGTTACTCTTTCGCCGTCGGAGAGACGCCTCTGGAGTAAATAGATTTTATTTGTGGATGAAAGATTTCTCTCGAATGGAATACGAGGAGCTCTCTGTGAGGTGTTGGATCCTGGTGTTGCTGTAAGGGCACTGGTGGGGGTGATCCTCTGCCGACGGGATCTCCCAGCCCCCAATCTATCAGCTGGTAGTTCACAAAAAGAATGCCCGAAAAAGAAACGATAACATCTCTGACGATCCTGAGCAACTTTGTAGTCGTTGAGAGGCATAAATCCAAAAAACAAAAGTTATCTCCTTCTACCAATAATACGTACCATGCAAAAACGTCTAATAAATTTACGCCTCTTTCGTCGGAAGACGAAGATGAATATGTTAACAGAGATTATAAATCGACCATTAAGAAGTACTGAACATCCCAAATGCCTTCGATCGTAGCCTACGCACATCTTCATAATATTCGCTGGACTATGTTAGAAATTAATATTGAATTTAAATTCAAAAGCGAAAAAGTTATCGCTTACACTGAGTTCGAATAAGACTATCAATTCTTCTGCGATTACTTAAAGGCAGCAAAAGTTCAATAGGACACCTACCCTTCTAAGACACAACATGGCCCTAAAATGGGAATTTACCTACCAGCTTTTCTCACAGCTGAAAAAAAAATTAAATATGACCTTTTGTCCAAAGGATTGAAAGTTGTAGAGGTTCAGCAATGTGCCAAGATTCTTGAAGGCAACAAACAAACAAAAACTTACCTGTCTTCTCTGTCACGTTTGAGAAGAGTACTCTTTGTTAAATCGGTTCTAGATCAAAAAACAATCTGTCACTGTCGAGTACAGTGGCAAAAGTATAAGAATAAAACTAAGATACTGAGATGCTTGCGATGCTAAAGCTTCGGTCATCTTTCCAATTTTTGCCACAAAATACCCAGATGTGGACTATGTGCCAAAGGACAGTCAACGAAAGATTGTCTGTATTCTTCAGGAGCTCATTCAAACCCCAAATGCGTTAACTGTAACGGTGGGCATAACTCCTCTGATAAAGAATGTGAAGTGTACAAAACCATTGAAGCCAGGAGATTACAACGCACCTCAAGTTCAAACGCATATAGACTGGCGAAAAATACCATTTATTCGTTTACACCAAATCAATTCTCTTGTCTGAGAGGAAATACTGAGAAGAAGTCGACACAACCGTATGAACTTCCAAGATGGCCAAAAGTAAATAAAAGCCAAGGAGAAGACAGCCAGGACCCTCAACCGCTCTCATCACTTCTTCGTGAATGTCTAGGATCAGTTAATATCCTCTACCTTAATCTCTTCCTTTTAGGCTACACTATGTACTGAAAAAAGTGCACCTGATACTATTTCAAAAATTGTTATTGTGGCAGAGGTACTTTTTTCTCTCTCAGAGTAGTGAATATTAACCACGCATATGTATCTAATAATGGCAATGCAAAATGACTACAATAATTTTATTCTGTGCTAATTGAATTGTAATAATTGCTCATTCTATTGTAACAAAGGTTTATGAACTAAGTGAAATCCTACTGGAATTAAGTGTTCACGTCTGTGGCTTAGTCGAAACGAAAATTACCCCGAACATTGATCTCAAAATATCGAAATATAAAGTTTATCGTAACGACCGAAATAGAAATGGTGGTGATGTGGCTCTGGCAATACGTGAGGAGTTAAACCACGAACTGTTTACCCTTCCGATATGTAGCTCATTTGAACACAATGCTGTCACGCTTCACCCAAGTAAAAAGTCAGTTTTAGTTGTAGCTTGTTACAAACCACTACATAAAAAATTACATGAGACTGATTTATCATCGGTATTAAATGCACACTGCTCTATAATAGTCATGGGTGATCTGAATGCCAAGCATATTTCATGGAATAATCAAACTAACAATACAAGTGGCAATATTCTTTATGATTACTGCATAAACAACAATGTAGAACTTGCCTCCCCCGATTCGCACATCTACTTTCCTGGCTCTCCCAGAAACCCGAGCACAATTAACCTTCTCTTAAAAAACATCAGGAACCATCTTTTCCCTGTACGCCTGGACATACTTAGCTCTGATCACAATCTGGTCATTCTACAAATTCAAAAATTTATTCCAGACAACAAAAACAAGATGCAATATAATTTCTCTAAAGCTGACTGGTTTCTTTTTAGGAAATTTATAAACTCTCAGCTGATCTCACCTCCTGAAACAAACAATATCGAAAACCTCGAATCGGAGATTACTTCCTTTACTAAAGTTATACAAGATTCCGCAAACTTTGCAATTTCGAAAACGAACAAAACGACAAAAATCCTTATACAATTCCAGAAAACTTGAGGAGACTGATAATTTTTAAAAACAGTATGAGGAGGCTCCATTGAAATAGTAGGCATCCCGCAAGGAGGAGATTAGTTAACTATCTTCAACGAATTTTTAAAGACCTAATATATAATTGGAGAAACAGGAAGTGGAATAACAATTTAAAATCTGTTAAACCTAACGTCAACTCAATATGGAAAATAGTTAAAACATTCAGAAATAAAAAAGAGAGTCATGAAACGCAAATATTATTCGATGGTACACCAAGCAAAAAGGAAACGGAAAAAGTCGCAAAAATGGGTGAATACTTCTCCTCAGTTCGCCATCTAACTACCAATCAAGGACCCAAATTCCTTCAAACGTGTATCTCTAAAAGTGTAGAAAACTACATGTTGAGTTCAACCACCGTCCCTTCCCAGTGTTCTCTTGTTTCTCCTAAAGAGATAAAAATCGATTATATGTTCTCGTAAAAGTAGGAAATCTCCTAGCTTTGACGTGATTACAAATACGATGCTAAAGAACTTACCTAGGAAAGGACTAGTTTTTCTTGCTCATCTTTTTAGTTCATTGTTTTTTCACGGCCACTTTTCATCCTAATGGAAAGAATCCAAGGTCATATATAATCAGAAACCTGGAAAGTCACCAGAAAATTTTACTAGTTATAGACCTATCAAATTTCTCAGCACAATTTTTGAAAAAATATTATTGAGTCGTATAAACCGTCACCTCTTCTCCAACAACATTTCTGAGTGCCAATATGGGTGTGGTCCGGAGTACTAGGGAACAATTCTGACTAATTTTTTGAAAATTTATTCGTGAGGTTGAAAGGGAGATAGGGTGAAAGAGAAACATGAGGAAAGAGAAAAAATAAAAAATGTTCAACTGGTCCTTTCAACAATTATTTTATGTACATCAAATCTCACAGAAATTGAAGCTACAAAACGCCACAGCCCCTCAATTCACTCTTAAATATGATTAAAATAAATGAGGTAGAGTGGTATTTTAACGCTCGTTCTTCCTACCAGGGACTGCAAGTCACTGGCATTTCCAACATTAAATTAGATTGAGAGAAGGATGTTTACCGTTGAAAAATTTTCTGCTCTTCGCCCGAATTAAACTCAAATGATGTTCATTCATTGTTGGCAGACAGACTGACCAGAGGAAGAGTAATTCTACGCCAAGAATCTATAATTTTTTTAATATTAAAGTTCCACAGGCATTTTCCCATATCGTAAAGTTAAAACTAAAATACATACACAGAAAAATAGATAATATATACATAAGGATTAGGCAGAATAAATACTAAATATAAAAACGAAATAGATATAACATCAACAAAAAAATCGTTCTCTTTAGACCAAGGCAGCATGCCTATTTAGCCTACATCTAAATAGTGTGCATAATTTTTCGTATTTCTAAAGACATTAAATAAAATGATGTCACAATTGTATAAGTCAATAATATAGTTCAATTGTATTTGTTAGCATGCAAAACCCACCTCTTTTTAATAAGTGGAGGATTAGCATTTACAGAAAAGATAGGGAAAGGGAAGTCCCGGACGACTCGCCCTCTTTGAACTAATCCGTTTAAAACGAAACAAAAAGTTTAAAACGAGGCTCAACCGTTTAGCTGTGTAAAATCGGCTAAGCCGCGACCACCCCGAGGGAGGGTGCTCCCCATGGAAAGCCGAACGTACGAGGGGGTAATAAATTTGAAAAGTTCTTGCTTCAGACGGGACATGTACAGTTGCACGACAGCAGCTTACTTTGTTCGCCGGCGACGAATCTTTTCCCTAGGATTATCGTTCAAAAGTTGGCCGATTTCTAGTTTAGATAAAATTTACTGAATTTATAGGGGTTTTTTCTTGATCTCAAAGAAATATGAAATAAAAATATGTTTTTTTGAAATATCTTTTATGAATGGATCTTGCTCTGATTTATGAAAAGCACAAAGATAAAATTTATAACATTTAAAGGAAAGTCACCAGTATAAATTGTTACCAGGATGGGAAGATTCTTGGATAAGGATTTTGTTGATAATAGAAAAAATGCTCATGTCTGTAGGAGGATTTTTTTGTTCGGGAATAAAGATCTTTGCCGGCGATAAGTTGGGCAACCGTTGGCTCTCAGACGCAAGCTTCCTCCGTCGGGAGTCGCGATTTATCAACGCCCTAAATTGAAGACGAATTTTCTGGTTACAGGGAGGCCATGAGGAGGGCGAGCTAAGTGTAGGAAATGTGCTGACACGGAACCCCTCTCTGATATACACACGACCTACCGGAGAATAATATTAAAATCATAAGAATGCCTCCAAGTCCTCATAGCCAGCCTCCGCAGTTTTGGGATCAGGTCCAGACCGAAACCCTTATAACAATTCCTGACGGAACCAGATTCGGGCCGGATGTTGTGACCACGGACGAGGACGCGGTGATTGTCCTGGAAGCTGCAGTAGCGTGACGCCCCAGACCGTTTGGCGGACGGGAAAGTGGCAAAGAAGAGATAATAACAAAAGACCCCTCAGGGTGGCATACCAGAACTCCTATTTTAGGGTTGGAAGCTGTCGTCGTGGGGGATAGGGGCTGTATGCTTGACCGTACAAACAGGACGCCCATGTCATTTGGGATAAAACAGCACGCCAAGACACTCCTTACCCTGACCTTAATAGCCCTCTGTTCGTCGCTGGGAGTAGCGTGTGGCCACATGAATGGGGGCGACCCGACCAACAGCATCCACCCCAACAAGGGCCTAGGCCATCGGGCCGACGGCAAGGAAACGGACACAACATCGACCTGATGGGCGGGCAAAAAATTAGGGCCAGGAGACCCACACCGTCTTGGATTTTATGGGCATCGGGCTATTCCTGGAAAGCAAGTATTTAGTTAATTGGAAAAAAAATGGGACGTTTGTGAGCTTTAGGAATAAGAATAACGACAGAAAACGTCCGTAAGAGAAGGTCACTTTATTGTCTTTAAAACACTATCATCCACGGAGAAAGGTTTCGAATTAAACTGGAAGTAGGTCATGTCCAGGAGGCTTTCTATGTGTAATGGTAGCAAGTGTAAATGATATAGTTTTATTTTTCAATAAATGAATTATTGAAACAACATACAACCTAGAATGATTCAACCACAAGTTTAAAAATATGTTTACATAGCTTTCGTTTATTTTTCTTAATCTTCTTTCCTTTGAGTCACATATTTTTCAGAGCTTATTGCTGGCTAGGTTTATAAAGAGATGTATAAACAAAATATAAAGGGTTAATGAGTTTTACTTCCTCGGGTATTGTTTATTTAGTCATGTTTAAAATGTGTTCTTAATTTTCGTCCCTTTGAGGTAGAGTAATTTCAAAGTTAGGATAGGTTAATCGTACAGTTTAAAATGTGTAATGTATCCGGATGGTCCGGACTTAATTTAACCCTTTATGGCCCGAAGTTTAGATATGCGACAAATAAATCAGTGTTGCCAATACACGGGCAGAAACATAGCAGGAAGAACACTGCGCCCGACCGAAACTTACAGGATTTCCTGCTAACCTTAAACAAAATTGCTAACGTTGGCATTGCTTTGAAGCAACTTTGAGCAGGGATGTATTACATTACAAATGGTATATGAAAAATTTAATGTTGGGCAAATATAAGAATCGATACGAGATTGTGCGGTGAAACCATGTTGGAGATAGAAGATTCCAAGATGGAGATTTTAGATGGGCGCTAAAACAAAATCACTGGTTTCATTATTCGGGATGAAACATGGAAGGAAGACACAGCACCCACTCTAAACACGTGTGACTAGCTTTAGGAAATTTGCTAAATTTGGTGTTGCCCTGAGGCTACGTAGTGCAGTAAAGGGTTAAGACTTACGTATGTGAAATATTGTCAATTATATTTTGAAGAGAAACTATCTTTTAACACGAATAAAACTAAAGAAACCATCCTAAATTTCTTGTTTATGTCATTTCAGTTTTTCGAAGGGTTAACAATGTGTCGCACCGGGCTTGGTAAATCCGCTTTGATTAACCTGTTGGTTTAGTTAATTCGGGACTAAATATTTGAGGATATCCAAGCTCTGGCGACCATACTTGGTTGTACAAATTGGAATTGTAATGCAATGCGAGTTTTTCCTTTGCAACAAAATGTGTTTTTTTTTAGGGGAAGGTACGAAAACTGATTATTAAAAACGCCTTTATCCCAGTTTAATTTTAATTATGGTAAAAAAGGAAATATAATTCGTCTAGGCGGCCTCCTTGACAAATGTTCAAGACAGCATTAAATACGTTTTAATCAGATAGATTGCTGTAAACAAAGGAAACTAACTTCCAAGGGTTGCGGTAGTAAATAAATTATCGGGCCGTAGCCTCGTACCGCAAAGGGGGTAAAGCGCATGTTTTGCCGTTGACGTATACCGCTCATAAGCATTGTCCAGGACTCTTTGGCCATGACCGTAAAGCATGACTGACTTTTCCACCTTTCCGACGTTGAATTTCTTTCTCTTTGATGTACAGTTTTTCTGCACGAGTTGCACCCGCATATTGTATGAAATCCAATAAAGGCACTGGTAATGGGTTTTTTCTTCTTGAGATATTTCGCAAATGTGGAAAGAAAATAAGGGGCAAATTAGTGTTCCTTGCATTTGTCAAATGCGAATAAAAATCTAAACGTGAGAAATGTTTCGGCCTTTATTATTATTGTAGACAATAAATGCAATTAATCATACAAGAATGACCTTTGTAGCAACATGTTTTCGAGCATCTCGTTATTTTTTATTTATTTTTGTTGACGTTTTTCATGTTTTTGGCCCTTAATGAGCTATTTCAATGATTTTGAACAGTGGAGGTTAGCTAGCCATTTCAACTGGATAAAATTTATGAGTGGTGTGACGTGGTCGTGAGGCTTGAAATCGTATTTTAAACTATTTTCTACGCACAATTTTATCTATTCCAAACCGATTTTCGTCACTGATCGAGCAATTTTCAGTGGTCTTGAATTGTAAAGGTGAGCCATCTCCCCTGGATAAAATTTGTGAGTGATGCCAATCAATGTCGATGTCAAAATTGACTAGCAAATCTTGTCACTTGGGGCAGACAGTTTTCACCCTGCTCCTCGCCCACCCAGGTGTCCCGAACCATCAGGTCTGGGAAACCCCGATCAAAGAATTTCTTAAATTACCAGAAAAATATATTAATTTCCTGGAAACAACTTTTTTGTGACGTCACGTGTTTTTCATTCGCCATGAGGTTTGACCGAAGAGGGTTGTGACCACTCTTAAGGTGGCCATTCACGATCACTCCACATGGAACCGCGCCAAGCCGTACAGCTCCATTTGGAGTACCTGAAATTCGAGGGGCATTCACGACTGCTCCACAGCCAGTCGCTCCGAACTTCAACCAGTGAATTACATTCTCAAAATGGATGACGATCTCATGTGCTACGCTTCTGTTTATTTATATATTAAAAGCAAAAAATCGAAAAGGAAATGGTGTAAGAAGTGGCTCCTGAACAGAAGCCGTAATACCAACATCAATTTGATGAAAGAACTTTCCCTTGAACCCGCTGATTGGAGGAACTATTTAANGTGGTTTTTGGAACGGCGTCGCTCCGTTTGGACTGCTTGGAACGATCGTGAATGGCCACCTTTATTTTGCGTTCTGACATCACGTGTTTTTTATTCACAATGGGGGGGTTCGACAGGGGGGGGTGGTCACCCGTAATTTGCATTATCAATGTTTTGATATGGCTCCATAATCTTAAATAATTTTACAAACTCTTTATTACATTTTCCTGTAATCGTATTTAACTGTCTGTTGCTACCGAATGAGGTGCGGCAAAGAATACTCACATATCAACCACTACAAGCCAGTGCCCTACAAGGGAGCATTCGTGGTCACATCCCGTTAACTAACAATTTATAATGCGAATTACGTATACATCCCAGCATCATTGGCCTATGCGGATCACACAGGAATTCTATCTTTTAGCAAAAATCCTATCCAAGAACACCTTGAGTTTTTCCGGCGTCCCGCATGTCCCATTGTGTGTTCCATTTACACTGTTGAATTTCCCATAGATCCCAACACAATCATTACTGCTCACACCGGATGACACCGTAATTCTGTATTGTAACCCGAATCCTATCCAAGCAACCTCCAACAACCAAAAACAACTTGAATTTTTCCGGGGCCCTCAAGGGAGCATTCTTCGTCCCACCCTGTATTCCATTTTCACTGGTGATTTTCCTACTACTACTTTTATTCTGTATTTGACAACCTGACGTACAAACGAGAGACTAGCATTCTAGAATATCAACGTAGTATATATCTGAAATCAGAGAGTCAGTAACCAGATCGAGATGCTCAAATGGCTGCAGTTTAAAACAAAATATGCGCGAAAGAAAAGAAAAAGAGGGAAAAAGGGGATGACCTCAGCTGTTTGTTGGCCCATAAACTTCCCACTTATATTAACGAAACATTCTACACAAAAAGAAAAAACAAAAAGAACCCAAACACAATAATAAAATCTACACATTATCCATCCTTCCTTACATATACCACGGCAAAACAAAAACTATG
The DNA here is from genome assembly GCF_000648675.2 of Cimex lectularius. NCBI lineage: Eukaryota > Metazoa > Arthropoda > Insecta > Hemiptera > Cimicidae > Cimex > Cimex lectularius. The sequence goes on from NW_019394205.1 coordinate 198,090, forward strand.
AGCGTACTAAAAGAATTACAATGGAATATACGATTTTTTTTTTAAGGAAACAGAAAATTTAAACACTCACAGAAAAATTAAGAACTCCTTGTATTTATCAAAGCCTGGTGAAAATTCTGAATGGAAAATGTTCTCAATGTTCATTTACATCGGCAAAAGTCTTGCCTCTACTCTACATCGACAACAACAAGCTGTTTCCAGTCAAGTCAGACAATTAGCAGTCAATTAGACAGCAGACTGACAATTCTGAAATTCAGAGACTAGTACTTAACAAAACACTTTGTCAGCTGTAAAGGGCCAAAATCGTTCTGATCCAGCAAGCAATCCATAAAATATGGAGCGCTTCTAATCTTTCTAATTAAAAATCCTCAAATCGTCAAATTTGTCTACGTCACTAAGCTTACTTCCACAACGACTTCGACATTGCTTTTGAGCTTTTCAATGAGCTGATAAGATCCGCTTCTAAAACTTCCACACCAAGCATTCGATCAATCATAACCTAACTGACCAAGGCTTATCTAAACCTTGAAACCCATTGAAACCTTCTTTGTCGCTTGCGAAAATAAACCTCATATTTTTATTACGTATTGATATGTACACAGGTGAGATCCAATCGTCTTATATGAGTAGCGCGGTGAATGTAATTAGTTCATTTATATTGAAACGATTGGAACCTAAGCTCTTCATTGGAACATTAATTCTGATACAAAGGACCGCACGGTTAAATTATTATTAATTGTCGATAAGCTCTGCTGTTTCCGTTAACGAGTCACACAATCCATACGTTCTGGATGACTGTGGAAGATCAATTAAGGTAATTAGCGAGGCTCGTATGCAAAAGTATGTGAGATTTCCTCTAATCGCAGGTCGTAATTAGCGGTTCGATAATTTCGTATTCAAGGGGAATGTTTTTTAACCATAGTTATAAATCAATATATTTGTCCCTTACAGCAAGGTTAGAGCCATGTTTCATGTTTTACATTTAGTAGGAGAATTAACTTTCACTGACAGATCTAGGTCGGAAGACTGTGACTTCATTGTTTAGTTCTTGGCTAAAATCAGGCCAGTAATATCAATTTATTCAACCGAGCCGATTTGATAATTTCATCCGACTCTCTTTCAGCAGGCAACACAATACGCTTTTTTCCGTCAAATTAACCATTTTCAGCATCTAATTAACTTTGTTATCAGTTTTAAATTAACCCTTTTCAACATCGGTAACGTTTTTAAATTTCAAACTAGAAATCTTTTAACATCAAAAATGCTTTTAGTTTCAAACTAACCCATTCTTTAAAGCACAAAAACTTCATACAATAAATATAAGCATGTAATGAACAATTCCAGTGTGTTTGAGATTTTTTTTCATTTATTGTAAACAATTGACTGAGATGAATTATGACAATAAATTAGAATTAAATTTGAAAATTATATAAAATTAAATATAAAAAAATTCTTTGTTTAACTGGACAATTTAAAAAAAATACAATTGGTTCTTATAAAAAATACTATGTGAAGGTTAATGTTTATTTCAATTTGAAAATAATATATATTTTTTAAATTTAAAAACTATTCTTATCTAAAAGACCACAATAAAATTAATTATAAAAAATAGAAGATATCAATTTAAATATAAATTTAGTTCTTATCTAAAATGCCACAAGGAAGTAAATTAAAAATTAAAGTTACATCAAATTAAACATGTAAATAAAGAATTCTTCTTTTAATTGAAACTTTTTTAAAACAAAATGTATATCACATGGAAGTTAATTTTACAATTAAAAAAAGATAAGAAATTGAATATAAAAACAAAGGATTCTCCTTTAATTTTGGGATTTTTTAAAATAGAAAATTGGTTCTCATCTAAAATACGATCAAACTCATGGCCTGGTAAGAGCACGATTATTTTATTAAAAAATTTGCAACAAAGTATGAATTTTACTTTAAATTCTCATTACTTAGGTTTTTCAATGCTTTCATGAAAGGGTTAATTTGAAATTAAAAAGTGTTAATTTGAAGTTAAACAAGTTAAATTACAGTTTCAAAGGGTTAATTGGAAATAAAAAATTGAATTATTATTACAAAGGGAATTAGATATTAAAAATGGTCCATTTGACGGATAAAGCTATAAAGAACTTTATGGAGACAATACCTAGAGTACCAAGGAGAAAGGTCATTGTTATACTTCGTAAATGGAGAATCGATTCAATTGAACTGAACAAAGAAGCTTACAATTAATTAAGGTTTTTAGTTGAGATGAAAAAAAGCTAATGGCACGAGAGGGATTCGAACCCACGACCTTCGGCTAGATACGCCGCCGCTCTACCACTTGAGCTATCGTGACCTCGATCCACTCGGACATCAATTCCCCATCTCAACCCCACCTTATGAGTTTTCCCTCCTTTTGCCATTTTTAATTGTAATGTATTAATTAGTCAAGCGGACCACGAAATTAGTGAATTTAATGAACAAAGAAGCAGGAAAAGTACAGTAAGCTATAAGGGAGTGCCAAAACATCACATTCTAGTATTCTCTCATCATCATCGTTGTCATAATAAAAAAAAGGATTTAAGTATTTTTCTACAAAGACTTAGCAGAAAATAGAGAAATTTTTCTGTGTGCCTACTTGTAAATTAAAACGTATCCCGTATTGCTCCGGTTTGACGGATAGCGCATGCATAACTGATAACGTGCACATTAAAGGAGAATGAAGAAATAGCGCACATATCGTGCTACGGTTGGATTGGTTTTTCCGATAGCCGGATAGACGACATTTCACGCCTCTTTCTTGGTTAATACGGAATCCAAGGAAATTCTGAAGAGAAGACGGAAAAAGCCTCATACACACCCACACTAAACGGATATCACCATGATCAATTCCGACGGTAATATCATTTTGACGTTATTCCATTTTTATAATAGTTTAGTCTTAGAACATAAAAATAATTATTTTTGTATGAAATAGTTGTGAAATTTGGTAAAACATTAGGGTGACTGAAAAAAAATTAATGATATTATTTTAAAAACTCAAGCTATAAATTTAGAATAATAATATTCTATGGAACGTAGTTAGCATTATGGTTATTGCTCAAGAGAGGAGAAATTATTATTATTATTTTTCTTTTAATAAAAAAGGTGTAACATTTTGCTGCAAATAAATTAAATTAACAAATCAGTGTTTAAAAGAAACCAAGCTATAAATTTATAGTACTGAGTAGAACATAAAAATTGGTTATGATACACAAAAGAGATTTTAAGACCATTGCACTAAAAAAAAAACTTTTTGCCTCTACAACACAACACGTTTTATATTTTTTTTATATTGATCTACACTCTTTTAAGCACGTAATGAAACTGGTCGCATTTGATTCCAAGATTTACAAGTGCTTGAAATGATTTTTTGAAAGTTGAGAATCAAGTGTTCTGATCTATCTATAATATCTTGCTTTGGTAAACTTTGCAACTCATCTTATGTCGTTTAAAAACGTCTTTTACGTTTATTCTTTGTCAAAAACTGCCCTCCCAACGAAAACATCTCCTTCCTCTGAAAGAGGAATCAGTGTATAACGAAGTTTAGTAAATTGGAGAGCAATGCAAAAAAGATCTGACAATCGCTTTTCCAGAAAATTTGTGGATTAATCGGTAAACGATTCTCCAAAACTCTTTTTCGTATTATAAAGCCATAAAAGGAAAAATACCGTACCTAAAAGTATTGTTAAAAACAACCATCAACAAAAAAGTAAATTTATTATTATAAAAATAAAGTTTCAACGTTTAGACACAAATTTGAGTTCTTGCAAAAACCTACCAAATCACTATTTGAAAAAGTTTTCTAGCTATTAATTCGTAGTATTCTAATAGAAATAAAACAAAAATGAACTGATTGTATTAGTGAAAAACGTATTTTGAGACAATGGTAAACACATCTGGTTGGCTCTTTGCACAATTGAATGCTTTAAAAATTTAATAATATTTTAAAGCTTAATGTTTAAGTAACCATTGCTTGTCCTCTCTAAAAAATAAATGCATATTGAAATTAAAATCCATCGAATAGAAGAGTGAAAATAAATATTAACAAAAATATGTTCGACCTAAAAACTGTCGTTACCGTTTTAAAATAAAATACATACTTTTCTCCAAAAACCTTTTTATCAAATCGAAACGTTTATTTTTTCATTTTGTACAGTAAAAGTGCTTAAACAATCGTATTTAGCAATACATTAAAATAAACACTCAAGAGAGGGGAAATAATTATGCTTGTATGAAATAGTTGTAAAATTTGGTAAAAAATTAGGGTGAGTGAAAAAAAAATTAATGATATTATTTTAAAAACTCAAGCTATAAATTCGTAATACACTAAAAAAACATAAATAACAAAATATTGGTTGCAATACACCAAATAAATTTTTATGAAATGGTACCGAACAAAGACAACTTTTAAGCCTTCCTTTGACCAACTAAATGACATTAAAAAATTGCTGAAATACTGTGAAATTGTAGAATTTAATGGTCAAGCAGAAAATACAGTCTATACTAAAAGAAGACATGCGTATCAAAATTAAAATTCGTCGAATATAAGTGGAGTTAAATTAAGAAATAGGAAACAAAAACCATATGTTCGTCAAAAAAGCATTTTTTCATAAATTTTAATGAACTTAATGAATCTCCTTTTCTCTTTTGTAATTTTTTTAAATAGACGAAAACTAGAATTATTGCAGTGTTTAAAAGTATAAGCTTTAAAAAAAACAATTAGTTAATCAACGTACCTACGTATTAATCGTTATGTAAGGTATTGGTTGAAATGAAAAAGTTAGTGTCACGAGCGGGATTCGAACCCACGACCTTCGGCTAAATACGCCGCTGCTCTACGACTAGATAGCTCAAGAGCAGAGCAACGGCGTATTTAGCCGAAAGTCACGGGTTCGAATCCCGCTCGTGTCACTAATTTTTTCATTTCAACGAATACCTTACATAATGATTAATTAATTAAAAGAAGTTATTTGGTGTCACTCGGACCACGAAATATAATCGGTTACCTATGTATGTTAACCTCAGTTAAGTTACGTAGTCATCTCAACCATCAAAAAGATTACTAACAAGGTCATCTTCGCAAAAATTAAGTTTTTCAATCATAACTCGACTGCTCAAGCTCAGACCACATTTTCCAATCCCACCTCGTGGTATTGTGAAGCTATGAAGAAATACCATGTGCCTTGTGTCTGCATTGGCCCATAGTTAGTAGCTACAAATTGATTTAGTTAACATTTTGCCACGTCACCAACAAAATAACAAACTTTGGTTTGTAAATAGAGGAATGGGCTCTATTATGTCCATTACTCCGGACATTATTCCTTAATGACATTTAGGATATTGTATGTCGGAATCCATTTCAATTTTATTCATTAATACACCCTGCAGACTTTGACAGTGACGTTTAATTAATTTATTCATCAGAATTTCGGAGGTTTCGCATATTTTAGGAAGCGGTATATAGTGTCAAGCTCAAATTTCAACAATCGTTCTGTTTAGTTGTCCAAATGTTTGAACAGATGAGAAGATATTTTTCTTGGTTGAAATTAGTTTAACATAATCCCAACGTTGATCTAAGAAACTGATATCGTCAATAATGAATTTTCAATTTTTGCGACGAGTGAAGTGAATTTAAAACTGCCATTGAACATGACCATACATTTTTTTTGTTGCCAGTCATGACAAGAGGAATCGTTGGCCAACTGTGGAAAACAAAGTTAGACGCCCTTTCCGAAACAGGTATCTTTGAAATTATTATAAACCGGCTATACAACCCCTTGAGCTTAGCATTGCCGTGAACAAACGGGCTTAGTTTTAGGGTTAATCCGTTTTTTATAAAAGCAAACAGGGGCCCCTCCGGCTCTGGGATTTTCTCCAGACTCTCTCTCCCTTTTCGGGGATGATACACGGAGTGTGTTTGCCCTAAACAGTTTGAATAAATTTTTTAAACCAACAGTTACAACACAATTTATTTAACATTGAAGAGTCCGGCCTGCATAAAGTGTGTAATTTTTGTTCAATATTATTTATTTTAATCATTCTAATAACAAGATCAGGGGGAACATAGATGTGATTATATTAGAAATGAATCAATAAAAATATAACATTAGTCTCAAATTTTGGTAGAAAGTTTTTTGAAAAGTAGTCGGCAATTTGGTTGTCGTGAGGCCCAACCACTAGTAAATTGAAATTTCCCTGCTTGCGTTGTAAACAAAACTGGAGAGTCTAAAGAGCGTTCTCGACATAGATTTTCAGTCAATTTTTTTGTTTGTTAATTTCAACTTATTTCTTGAGTATTGCAANAAAGCTGAACAATGAGGGAACAACAATATTTTGATGGAACCAATGCGCCAGCTTGGCTCCCTCCTTATACACAAATAGCGAAATAATGAGTAAACCTCATCGACCAATAAAAAACCCGCTTTTTCTTTGTCTGTTTAAGTGTAACAAATATTATGTAAGGATGTTTTTTTGTTTTTCTTGACAGATCTTCCACAGGCGGGTAAGATCACTATCTACCTTTTGGATTTCGATTAGACTCAATGTCCTAGACAAAGTTTTATTCCGTCAAATTAACTCTTTCAACTTCAAGTTAACAATTTTTAATTTTAAATGAAGCTTTTTAATCTCAAATTAACGTTGTTTAACTTCAAATTAACCCTTTTAATTTAAAAATAATCTTTTTTAACTTGAAATTAACCGGGGATGGATATTTTTAGAGATCTGATGAAGGTTTTAATACAGCCGAAAGCTCGACGGACAAATATGTGCCCCTATCCAGTCAAACCAACTATGCTTGACTACTTTTAACTACAAAATCGAATATGAGATATGTTTTATTTAAAAGTGAGACAAACGCAAAGATTTCTCTATTTCTCTGCTGTCTTTATGGAGGAAAAATCCTCCATTTCATTTTATTAATAAATCAGAGCATACTAGGAACTGATGTTTTTTTACTCGCCACGCATTTTAGCATTTTATCTTATTGTACTTTCCTAGTTCATCTGTTCAGTTCAATTGACTCAATTCTTCTTTTAAGAATAGAACAGTGACATTTATCCTTGGTGCTGTGAGTTTTGCCTCCCTTAATTTCTTTATAGCGTTTTTCGGTAAAATTAACCCTTTTTAACTTCAAGTTAACCATTTTTATTTTAAGTAACCAACCCTTTTTAATCTCAAATTAATCTTTTTTAACTTTAAGTTAACCTTTGCTAATTTCAAATTAAATTTGTTAACTTCAAATTAAGTGATTATTCACCTGATTATTAACCTTTTTTGCATTAATTAACTCTTTTTTTAATTTTGGATTAACCCTTTTCAATTTCAGATTAACCTGGGATATATATTTTTAGAGACCTGATGATCGCTTTAAATACAGCAGATATGTGGTTTCTTCCCAGAGGCTTCACCCCCAATCCATTCAAACAAATTATATTCAAATTAACCTTTTTCAACTTGATATTAACTCAATTCCCTTAATAATCCTAATATTTTTAAGCGTTGAGGGAGTTCGCTTGTCCGGTTAGAAGGCAATATTCCTGAATTTTGTCCACCTTCATCCAGTAGGGAGCAATCGGCCGGGGATTTTGATACCATTCCTCATGTAAGACAAATCCACCAATCAATACTCTTGGTATTGATAAAAAATAGTGATTTTTATTCTCAGATGACCAATATGCAGTTAAAAAACTAATACCAATGAACCCGAAACCCCCAATGTTATACGGTACAGTCAAAATTCATAAGGAAAACAAACCTATAAGACCAGTAGTATCCTTNCTCGATAAACGGCTTTGGGAGGAACTATGATGATAATAAAATTTACTTGTCGTTCCGAAACTATTTTATAATGAGCGAAGTTTTGTAACCATTTGTGAGTTTAATTTACAAACACATATCTGTTTTCCAAGCATGAAGTTTTGCGAATTTAGTTGCGTCGTGATTCCTGGAATTGTTCGGTCGATTAACCGCAATTGAAGGGTAGGCGAAGTAAGGGAAATTGACATCGACCCTCATGATCAATGCAAATTTACCGGATTCGTAATAAATAATAGATAGAACACGGGATGAGGAAAGTAATTAATAAATTAAAATTTTAATTAGGGAGGACCGCTGTCCAATAACGGACAGGGAATCGTAATGAGATTATCTGTACGGCGTGCGTACCACCCAGGGCGCTCGGAGCCCCTCAAAATTTCCATTCAGGCATAAATAATATATCGAATGAGTAATCACACACTCATCATTTAGATAATACTTTAAACCACCATTTGCCTCCCCATTGATCCTTTCTTTCAAAACTATCCCGAAAGGTCAATTTGATAAAAATGGACCGTTTCAAATGAAAATCAGAAAAATTGTCTCGGAATTTTGTTCTACCTCAGAGGTTCATGAAAATAATGGTAATGCCAAAAATTGATTTGTCCTCTCTAATCCACTTTGCTAGTAATGAACGATAATTGAGGTGTCAGTCTGTTTAGCATGTCGTTAATTAGTGTTTTCTTATCTCACCTAATAAAAATTACAACATAATCCTTGCTATTTTTTTAAAAACTAATTTGCACATTTATCAAGTTCATTTGATTTGATTAAAAATGGCTAAAACCATTTGAAAATCAGTTCAGTAAAAGTATAAATATTGGAATTTATCCAGATACTGCAATAAATTAAAAAAATATAAAAAATTAAATAAATAACTTCGCCATCGTTTTAAATTACATATGGACTTTTGGTTAGATTTTTGTACTTCGTTTAATGAGATAACGATCGAGTTATTTCACTTGGTCTGATTTTTTTAAGATTTCACGACCTTGCTTCAAATAAACAATGATAACTTCAAAAGTAAAAGGTTTTGGACAAATCCATTGAGGCTATTGAAAAGTACGTTAAATTTCCAATGAAATGTGGTCATTATTAAAATTTCCTTTATTTCTCTTATGCTGTTCCCATCAACAACAAGGGCCAAGTCATCCATGAATGCTGTTGCACTTTAGGTTTGCATTTCCTCCAATATTCCATCAAAGGCTATTATCCATACAAGTGGTCCTAGGATGGAGCCCTGGGGGCATCCTAGGTTCACTCTTTTGAACAATTCTTCGTTATTAATTTCTGTTCTTGCATATCTTTCGTGGAAGTAATTTTTTATAACTTTGAGTAGTTGATCATTGATTCCTCATCATTATTAAACTTGTAAACGTTAGTGAAATATGCGTTTTAGTTGGAAATAAGCGAGAACTTTGAAAAAAAATTGTTTTCAAAGTTGAAAAAATTACTATGGTGATTCTAAACTACTATTTCCAAACTTAGAAACCAGCAAATTTCAGAGAACGTAGTCCATTTAATATCCTTTTTAGTGGTTTAATTGCTTTTTCATTACTTTTTTTCAAAGATGAAGAAATTGGTCAAGGAAAAGAAAAAACCGTGATTGAAGGATTGGTAAGGTGCCCCCCCAATAATAAAAATTATTAAACTTAAGGAAATTTTGAACGTTTACATTTTCTCAGAAACTCTATATGGCGTTTATAAAGTATTATTTTGTCACTGTTACAATGGATACATTTAAAACCTTAAAAACACCGAAATGGAAGAAGTGTCGTTTTTTCAAAGTTGTTAGGAGTTCAACATATCATGACAGAAAAGCCATTCTTGTCACTCCGACCTGTCACTCTTTGATCTCGATTGTCCCCCTATCCTATTCGGCTACATCTGATGAACTATTTCGATGCGTTTTCAATCTGAGGAGATAATAAAGCACATTGACGCGAAAGAACCTTGTAGTCTATCTGTCCCAACTATTTTTTAACTTTATCATTCTAACAAGGAAAACAACTGATGTATCTTTTAAGTGATTATAGATATTTATTACAATTAATTAAGGTTTTTAGTTGAGATGAAAAAAAGTTAATGGCACGAGAGGTGTTGAGATGGGGAGTTGATGTCCGAGTGGATCGAGGTCACGATAGCTCAGGTGGTACAGCAGCGGCGTTTCTAGCCGAAGGTCGTGGGTTCGAATCCCTCTCGTGCCATTAACTTTTTTTCATCTCAACTAAAAACCTTAATTAATTGTAATGTTTAATTGGTCAAGCGGACCACGAAATTAGTGAAGATATTTATTACATTGTCTGTCAAATTACTAGTTTACTTTTGGTTTTTTTAAACTAATCAATGAAGAAAACCAAATTACATCTGTGACAAGCAATAAAGTACATATTTAAAACTTATAAAATTAAAAAGATATATTTAATAATTATAAAAACAGGTTACAGGATTTCAATTTTCCCGAAATGAATAAAAAATGGCACTATTTGTGTGCAACACTCACAATAAAAGCAGCCATGGACACAATCCACGACACAACCTCTCTCAAATAGTAATAATATCGTGGAATGAGACCAATTTCAACGATCCTTAAGATTCACTGCATAAATAAAAACTTGAAAATTTTTAGAAAAGAATTTCTAATGTTTTTGTCCCTTCAAATAAACTCTTTTTTATTTATTAATTTTTTTTACTTCACTAAAATTATTTTTTTTTTACTTCAAATGAACTTCTTTCATTTCAAATTAACCTTTTTAATTTCCAATTAACTTTTTTAACTACCAATTACCTTTTTTACTTTAATTTAACTTTTTTAGAAAACTTCAAATTAACCCTTTCTTTTCGAAAGATAGAAGAAAATACTGCAACACACACTCAATACATAGTCACACCAATAAATACATTCACACCTATATACATTGATCGCACTCATTCTGTTTGGTAAATGGGAGTACTCGATATTCCTCCATCTACCTGTTTACTGCAATAAACTAATCTAATTTGGGATCGATGGGGTTCTTTAAAAGTTTCCTACCATAGATCCAAGTCACGCATGCAACATGAGGGGCATGGGGATGCGCTTTCACCACCACCCTCTCCCCATTCATACAAACAAATACATTCACACCAATATACACTGATTGCACTCATTCTGTTTCGTAGATGGAGTACTCTATATTACTCCATCTACCTGTTCACTATAATAAACTAATCTAAATCGGGGTCGATGAGGTACTTACATAAAATTTCAGCCATCAATCAAAGTCATACACACAACCTGAGGGGTCGTGGAGAACCTACTTCACCATCAGCCAATTCACACCAATAAATACATTCACTCATGCCAGAACCAGAAACACAAAGCACATAATTGAACTTCTATATACAATAAAAAAACTCCCAATTCTCTTAAAACGTTGACCAGGGGACCCTGAAAATCGCTGCTGTGTCCGTGAACCCCTTTTAAATCTGGCGGCATGCCTACCGGGGGGGGGAGCCAAGGCACGACATGCTTCAATTATGTGGAACACATCGAACAATCTTTCTCTGCATGAGGGACATCTGGGAATTGGCCCACTAGCAAGTGTCCTATTATGACCTAATCTTAATCTGGCAAGAACTATTCCTTTTTTTCGTGCTCTTAACAGGAAGGAGCCTCTCGGATGACCGTGTCCACTGACGCTGCCATTTATCCCCTTATCGTCTTTTTTACAGCTCGTTCAGCATCAGAGGGCCTGATCGCGATGGTCCGGTCGAGAGGGTGAGACATTCCGGCTTTCGCCGCCGCGTCGGCGCGTTCGTTACTCTCCAAGTGTCCAGGGACCCAGAAAACAACCACCGTTTTTCCGAGGCGCTCCAGTTTATTTTATGTATTATCATCGTTTCTTTGACCATCAGAAAAAAACCTTTTCTTGTCAGCCATTGACATGTAGCAAATAATATGTACTGATGTTTTTTCCAGATCCTTCATAGGCTGCTAGACTCACTAACTTTTGGATTTTTATTCTTCTCAATAGCCTTGACATAGCCTTTTTTCGTCAAATTAACCTTTTTTTACTTCAAACTAACTTTCTGCCATTCAAATTAACCATTACTTACAGGTAAACACTTTTAACTTCAAATTAATACTTTTTAACATTAAATTATCCTTTTTTAATTTCAAATTCCACAGGGCAGTGTGATCGGACCAATCCTATATAAGCTATATACTCCATACTGCAGATGCTCTCACTAAACCTACCACCCTTCTTGCATCTTTTGTCGATGGTACAGCTGTACTATTGTATAGCAGATTCAAGACACATAGAAGTAGACAACATAAAATGAAGATAAATGAAAGCAAGTGCGTCCATGTCACATTTACACTTCGAAGAACATTTACTCTCACAATATAATGCAACGTTCCTATTTCCAAATCCGATTGCGTACGCTACCTTGGGTTCATTCTATACTCACGCTTAACGTTAAAAATTCCTGCTTAAATGCGAACGTTTTAAAAAATGTATAATAATTGGACTCTTAAAAAACCTTAATTATTGACTAATGTAATAAGAAATGAAAATTAAAATTGTATATAATTCAACATAAAAATAAAGCTATTTATTTTTAGTGGTCTAATTGATCGTATTGATTATTTCAATTAATTATTCTTTTTAGGTAAGGTTTTGGTTGAGATGAAAAAGTAAGTGAGACGAGCGGGATTCGAACGGACGACCTTCGGCTCAACACCACATGACCTATCGTGACTTCGATCAACTCGGACACCAACTCCCATCTCAACCTACAACTTTTCGCATTTTACCTCTTTTTTAGTAACCAGAACGAGACGCTCAAATGGATGCAGTTGAAAACAAAACACGCGACTTTGGCCTGTCACTACTTCAACTTGATTTAGTGTATCAATCTTGTTAAAATTTGGTCAAAAGAAGAGAAAAGAAAAGAAAACGCGCATAACACCGGCAAAGACGTCAGCTGTTTGTTGGCTTATAAGTTCCCACTTTATTATTATAACTTTATACGCTTGTATTTCACACCATATTCTAACTTTTTTTAATCCTTTATTTAGAGGTAATGAAAAGAGGTCATTTGAAAGTTAAAAAAGGTTAATTTGACGGAATAAAATAATGGTTTATCGAACCTCAGGAGCAGTTGATTTTTTTTTTTTCAGTGTAACAAGCGTTCTATGGCGTGAATCCGTTTCCGAAAATAGATAGACTTAACGAGATGAATCGTTGATAGGTTAAGTTTGAAGCTCAACTCGACAGGAATTGACATGCTACGAGTGAAGTATCACGGAATAAATTGACCAAAACCACATAAAGATGGTGGGATGTAAAAATTTATAAAGGTGTCAGACCGCAGTGAAGATTCTATTATTTCAGGGATGATTAAAATAATAGGCAAACAATTGAATTTGATTTATAACAGAGGTGAAGAGCTTAGTTGGCAGGCAAAAGAAAAATGGGATTAAAAAGTTATTAAAATATGCCGAACATGAAAAGCGAAGTTAGACGAGCTTTCTTCCCAGTCGGGAAAGTTTTCCGCAGACGGAAGTGGGCAAGGGAGTATTTTTGCATAAATAGATAACGGGCCGCGACGGGATGAAGAGGAAGACAAATCTCATCCCTTTACAATATACCTGCAACACATTCAATTTATTCCCCAGTGCCCTTGCTGAATTTATTACTGAGAACCTTTTTACCTGTCCAATATATCTCGCAACGGGGAACGCGATGTATAAATTGATTGATCAAACGAGAAAGGAGATAGACCGGTAATATTTCTTATCCGTGTGACCGGCTGCATTGTGGAGGTAGCCCACTAATAACATTCCTAATTTCTCGGCGTGGAAGAGACTATCTGAAATATTGCCAAAGAAGTTTTTTCTTTGGGGAAAATAGTAACCGTACCCGTAAACGAAAATCCATGTTGATAGAAATGATAAATGATGGAGTGAGTGTAGTGTTCAATCCTTTTTTTAAAAAGATGGTTCCTACTCACAGTAAGTTGTTTCGCAACAATCCGGATTTCGAGCCCTTTAGCTCATCATCAGGTTGAAGGGTTTCTATAAACACGTCTGTCGACGTGAATTGCAAAAGTGAACCCGCTGATACCCCCGCCAACGCGTCGTTCCAATGAAAAGCTGGTTTTGTAATGGCGCTCTATTTGAACATGCGAAAAATGGGAATTATAACACAAATAAATATTATAATAGTAAATACTGTAAGAAATTAATTATAAATTAGTGATTAAAAATAAAAGATAAAAAATTAGAATGATACTGCTGGTTTCATTTGGCTCATAGACCGTATGTTAAAACTTCCATTAACACCTGCTAACCATAAAAAAGAATTAGAAACTATTAAAACCTTAGCAAAAAACAACGGGTATCTAAAAATATTTATTGATAGGTTGCTAGTTAAAAGAATAAAAAAATTAACTTTAAACGAATCAGTAATAGGACTCAGTCGTCCCACCATAAATGAATCATTAGGTTTCCGTTGTTTGCCATACATTGGTGAATTATCGGAAAAAGTTAGTAAAATTTTTAAACAAGAATGTTTTAAAATAGCTTTTAGAAGTACGGGTTTACCTAAAAACATCCTCTCAAAACCTAAAGACAAGGTAGACAACTTGGCAAAAAGCGGGGTTTACCAACTCAATTGTAATGAATGTGATATTAAATATATAGGACAAAGCGGTAGAGAAATAAAAACGATAGTAAAAGAACACTTGCCTAAATCGAGCAAATTTTCGGAATTTAAGGACCATCTAAAAGAAACAAAACATAATTTCGATTCAAATTTGAATACAAGAGTGTTACATAGTTTCAACAAAGGTAGAGATCTAAATTGGTTTGAGAAATTTGAAATTAAAAAATGTAAAACTGAACATGGTGATATATTCATTGCTAATATAACAGATTTTGATCTACCTCCCATTTTAAATATGTACATAAATAATATTAAACGTCCAAAGAATTAAATTAATCATTTTAATTATTATTATTTTTGTAATAACTTAATAATATTAAGGTATCATTCCCATTTTTTATCTTTTATCTTTAATCACTAATTTATAATTAATTTCTTACAGTATTTACTATTATAATATTTATTTGAGTTATAATTCCCATTTTTCGCATGTTCAAATTGAGCGCCATTAAAAAACCAGCTTCTCATTGGAACGTCGCGTTGGCGGGGGTATCAGCGGGTCCGCTTTTGCAATTCATATCGAGATGCAAAAAGGATTAAAATCCATGTTGTTCCTATTTTGGAAATATACAAGTAAGTTCATAACCTGGAATCTGAGATTTTTCCTTCTTTGTTCTTTCCCAATATTAGGTAGAACGTTTTGAGGATTCGGTCGTTTTTCAGAATATACAATACAACAAATGAAGGTTTTTTCCGTTTATTTAACCTAATTTCTCAGAAACCATAAAACCATCAAAAGCAAGTATTTTGTGTTTTTTAAACATTAGAAGATTTATAGAGGAAAGTGGTTTCTTTTAATACAAAGCTTTTTTGTAACCAAAAAATGCTGGAATACATTTAGTATTTTTCATTTTAAAAAAATCGTTGAACAAGGGGTATTTTTTCGAACATCCTTAAAATGACGTTTTTCCGTTTATTTGACCTAATTTCTCAGCAACCTTGAAACTAGTAAAACCAAACATTTTGTCTGTTTTAAACATTATAACATTTATTGAGGAAAGATTTTTTATAACTACAAGGTTTCCTTTCTAACCAAAAAGTGCTGGAAGGTATTTAGTATTTTTCATTTTAAAAAATCGATGAACAAGGGGTGTTTTTTCGAACATCCATAAAACTAGAATACAGACGAGAGAAAATTTAATAATTAATAAAAAGGAAAAGAGCTGGATAACTTGAAGTTTTTTTTTATTTAATGAAACCATTGAACAACCGATGCTTTTTCGAACAACCAAAAATGACTTTTTTCATGTATTTGCCATAGTTTGCTCAGAAACCGTTAAAAACGAGCAAAATCAATTTTTTGAGGTTGTTTCAGTAATATTATTATATAGACCAGAAGAAGTTTAAGTTAAAAAATACAACTTTTACAACTAAAAGGTGCAGGAGGTTTTCTAGTTTTTTTTTAAATAAATATTTTCGACATTTCTTAGTTTGTCACTCCCCATCAAAAATTTTTCTCACCGAGTGCATGCATCAAGGAAAAGTAGATAACACTCGTACATCATTATATAAAAAGTAAAAGTAAGTAAATAAACTGACCTTGATTGTCAATCCAGAAGTAGCCAATCCCGTCGCCGCTGATAATCCTGTAGGACAAGTCCGAGTCCCTTCCTGGTGGGTCTGCGTCGGTTGCCCGAACAGTTGTTACGAGGGTGTTGACAGGTTGTTCTTCCAGCACTTTTGCCGAGACGACCGCATCCGCAAAAACAGGCGCGTGGTCGTTTTCGTTAACGTCTAAAATGTCGACCGTGAGAACAGTTGTGGAAGTGAGCGATGGGACTCCGTTGTCCTCTGCCTGGACTGTTAACGTATAAGACTGGATGAATTCGTAATCGAGGGATTTCGTCGTTCTGACCGTCCCGGTCAAATTGTCTATCTCAAAAGTGTCGGAATCGTCTGGAAATGAATAGTTGATAACACCTCCTTCTCCAAGGTCGGGGTCCGTCGCGGAAATTATCGCCACCACGACACCGACGGGTACGTCTTCAGGTAGCTTTACTTTAAATTTGTCACCAGAAAATTTTGGCACGTTGTCGTTAATATCGTCCACGTATATTTTGACCAAGGAGTCTGAAAAAAGAGCATCTCTACGGTGCGTCCCTGCGCAGTCTGTTGCACGTATTGTAACCTCGTGGTAATTCATTTCCTCTCTATCTAAAACTCCATCGACGTATAAAACGCCCGTTTTAGGATCGATTCTGAACCCTTTCGAATCGCTTATTATGGAAAAGGAAATTCTGGAATTTTCCCCGAGATCGACGTCTGTCGCATTTACCGTGTAGATTGCAGTATTGTTGATGGCATTTTCCGTTACACGAAAGCTAGCGATGGATTTTTCAAATTTGGGCGGGTTATCGTTTATATCCAAAACAGTCACAGGTAAGAATCTAGAAGTGCTTTTTTTATGTTTTCCTAAATCGTAGACGGTTATGTTCAAAAGGTATTCCTCTTCGCGTTCTCTGTCCAAGAACCCGACAATTTTGAGATCACCTGTATCCGGGTCGATTCTGAAAACTGAATCGGTGTCACCGGAACTTATGCCAAATATTAATTTTCCGTTATACCCAAGATCTCTGTCGTTGGCTTTTATGTTGATAAGGGTAGTTCCGATCGGAACGGATTCGTTAACGACCACTTGTACGGGAAAATCTATAAACTCGGGGTTATGGGCGTTTTGACCGTACCTGCTCGGCATCATGGCGAATTCTTCGATGTCCACGTTGTTCTTCTCAGCTGAGGCGAGCACTTCGGTCAGTCTTCTCGCGACTCCAGTGTCCTGACATTTGAACCATAATTTTGGATCTAAACTGAGATTCTTTTTGACAGGCATTAGTTTTATAGTTATGGTCGACGTGTCCGCGAAATGAACTGTGTCGGTAGCTGTCACGTTTAAGTCTCTTTTGTTCACTTTGAGATCTGACAAATCGCAAGTCGATGTCAGAATGCCCGTCGCCGCGTCTAAATAGAAACAGTCGTCTTCATTTCCCGTTAGCATCCTGTAGCTTATTATACTTCCGGCGTCGAAATCGATAGCGGACAAGGTCAAAAGTTCGGTACCGATCGGGACAGTTTTCGGTACATGACCTAAACAATCGACCTTTTCGAATTGCGGCCTGTTGTCGTTCACGTCGCGCACTATTATTTTCAGCTGCATTTCCGTTTGTCTTCTGTACGGAAGTCCCCAGTCAGACGCTCTTATCTTTAAAATGAAGTTTCGCTTCGACGATTCGTAATCGAGCACATGGGTAGTTTTAACAAGACCGGAAAAATGGTCGATTTCGAACGGGACAGTTTTAAGGTTGGCGATGCTGTAAGATATGTAGGAGTTCTCACCGCTGTCGTCGTCTTTTGCCGTGATGATAGCGACAGAAGTACCGGCGGGTTCGTTCTCATTGACATAAAGCGTCACCTCGGACGATTCGAAAACGGGGTCGTTGTCGTTGGCGTCGATGACGTTTATTTTTACCGTGACGTACGACTGTTTTCTAGCTCCGATGTACGCCCTATCCGTAGCAGAAACAGTCAACGTGTAGACGCTCTTTTTTTCCGCGTCCAACCAACTGTCAGTATAAATCATCCCTGTAGTAGGGTTTATCGTGAATTTTCCGTCAGCCTCGTTGGACAGGATTTCAAAATTGGCCATTCCATTTTCTCCTAAATCAATGTCTGTGATTTTAGCCCTGACGATAGGAGAATTTGGGGGTGTGTTTTCCGAAATATCCACCTCGTAGAAGTCTCTATCGAATATAGGAGGGTTGTCGTTCATGTCGGAAATTACGACGGGGACGCTTTTGTAAGTGTACCTGGCGGGGGAGCCGTTATCCACTGCCCTCAAAGTCAGGTTGTACCCTTTCGGCGCGCTCTCCCTGTCGAGCATGTGCATTAATTCTATATTGTATTCGTACCCTGTTTTTTTATCGTTTTTGATCGGTCTTATGAAAAAATTTCCATCCGGATCGCCGTCGACTATCTCGAGAGCTTTGATCTGCCCGTGGACGCCTTCGTCTTGGTCTAGAACGCGCACAATGGCGTAAATACTGGTTCTGGCGTTTTCTACGATCGAGGGAAGAGTGTGGACGTAGATGTCGGGGCCGAAGAGGTTCACCTGCTTCACTCTGACAATCACTTTCCCGAAACTGGGCTTACCGCCTCCTCGATCTTTCGCCACCACCGTCAAGTGGTGGACTGATTTTTCAGCATACCTCAGCTTTCTAGTCAGGGTTATAATACCCGACATGGGCTGAATAGAAAATTGTTCCGTTTTATCTTTGAAATAAAAATAGAGCTGGCCGTTTTTCCCTAAATCCGCGTCTTCGGCGTTCACTTTTATTATGCTCTCGTGTAAGTTGGCGTCTTCCGGAACGACGATATCGTAAGTATTAGGATAAAAAAGGGGATTCAAATCGTTTCTATCTAATATAGCTACGTACAAAATGGTCTCGACGTCGACCGGTTTGACGCCTCTTTTGGTAAGAGTGGCCTTTATACGGAGTGTATATTTATCCTTTCTCTCTCTATTCAACACGTCCGTGTTCCCGGTCCTTATCCTCACCATTAAGAAGGCGAAATTACCGACGACTTTTTCTTCAGCTTTAAAAAATCTGTCCCTGTCTCCTCCGACAATTTTGTATCTGACGTCGACAGGTTCCTCGCCCTTCAGCTCGATGCCCATCTTGTCAGGGCACATCACGTACGTCTTGCCACGGGAGTTCTCGTATATCGTGGCATTGTATGAAGATTTGCTGAACGTCGGACTGGAACTCGTCAGAATAGGAAGGAGGAGTAAGGCAAGTGGAACCATCCACCTACCCATAATGCGGTGTTACCTCATTACACACCACCTGAAACAGAAACATAAGACGGGATTAAAGAGTCGCCCTCGAGATTAGCTGACCGATGTACATATAAAGCATTTCTAGCGGATTACCCTCTTTGATTGGAAAGAAAACAATTCAATTTAATCTATCCCCTTGTCTTATTAAGTAGTCTTAACTTTAACCTAGGGGGGCGTCGGTGGCCGCAAGGTTTAGTCTTTGACACGGCCCTCATCACTGTAAGGTAAAGGTCCCGGGTTCGAATCCAGCGGCCCTGCATTCGAACCCGACATACTTACAAATGGGCTTTTTTTCAAAAACACCAGCACCCTGAGGGTTTATATGACCTCTGCTGTTGCGAACCCTCGTAAAAAAAAAATATTATTATATAACTTTAACCTTGCACATCTGAAGTGTTAGAATCAACATACGATTTACTTATTAAAATATTTCCGTTAACATTGATATACATGTTATATTCCAGAACTTAAAAAGTTTTACGTCAAATAACACTATTATATAACTAAAGAAATAATCTGTATAAATTGTGTTTACTATGAATTTTTTAGATAGACCGTTTATCCAAACACGGATCGTGTTTTCATCTATTTATTTTCTGAACCCTATTTTTACACAATGGACTTTAATTTTGAACATAGTTTTAACATAGTCTGTACATCTGGTTGAGCATCAAATTGTATAATTTTACCATATTTCAGCAATTTTTCAATTCTTCAAAGAGAACCCAAAATATTGCCATTTACGCAATTTTGTTAAAATCTGTGCGGCCTATAATAACTAAACTTTTTTTGTTTTATCCTACTTAGTATACTACGAATTTGTAGCACAGGTTTTAAAAAATAATGAGTCGTTAATTTTATGCGATACCCTAAAGTTGTGAGGAAAATACACTTTTTATTATAAAAATATATATGACGGTTCCTGAGTGTATGCTTTAATGTATTGCTAAAAAACGATGGTTTTTCGTACTTTCAACTTTTAAGAGAAAAGTATGTATTTTAACCCTTAAGAGGGTCGTAATCGTTTTTCGGAAGAACATAGTTTTTTCTTATTATTTTATATAACTCCTCTTATACTCGATGGATTTTAATTTTGATTCGCATTTTTTTAAAAATATAGTCTGTACGTTTTGGATGAGCATCAAATTCTAAAATTTGAAGTTGCAATTTTTGGGTGAAAAATTTTCAAAATCATTGCAACCGATCCTTTTTTAATTTTATTTTCTTCTGTATACTAGAAATTAGTGGTTTCGGTTTTTCAAAAACATTGAATAATTAATTTTTTGTAGCAACCCAAATTTGTTACAAAATTGCTTTGCTGTTTTGTACCAAAATATTTATTTCTCTTTTCCTGAGTGTTTGTTTACGGTTGTTTGGGTACTGTTCCTCTACAAAATGAAAAAATATACATTTTGATAACATGAAGGATTTTGAGAAAAGTATGCATTTTAACCCTCAAACCGTTTTTCGTACGATCAGATGTGTTTTTATTTTCCATTTCTTTTCTTTACGGGTTGGATTTCCATTTTGATACGTATTTCTTTTACAGGAACTTGTATGCTTATTTCAGGTATTTGTCAAGTTCTTTTAAGTGTTCAAACAAAGGACAAAAATTTGCAATTTTCAATGCCATTTTTTCAAAATCTGTTTGACATATTAGAACTAGTCTTTCCTTGTTTTATTTTTTTAGCGCAATAATTTGTCACTAAGAATTTTTAAAAATAGCTATCGCTAAGAAACAAATGTCATTACTTTTTAGCAAAAACCTAAATTTGTAATTTTTAAATTTTTAAAATTGAAAAAATAGTCATAACATAGTGAATTAAAAAAATAAATAAATAATTAAAATTTTTTTTACTTATAAATAAGCAATAGTTCAGGAAATACCAATAGCGTTTCAGTATTTTAATTTAAAAGTAGTTTTTACATTAACATTTGAAATATTGCACTAAGTTTTGTACAAGTTGCTCGACTATGACTGTACAATTGCGAAACAATTTCATCACACGCTTAAATGCCACGTTGGTCTAAATAACTGTGAGAACGGAAATAACTCAATGAGTGATTGTTTCAACTCACAAGCACAAGAACGTAAAATCTAGTCTAATATAAAATGTGAATAATTGTAACATATGTATGACAGTTGGTTCGTGCCCACCATAAATCACACAATAAATATTGTTATTTCAAAACAATTAGTTACATTTGTTTCGAGATTATTCATATTAAGATAATGTATACAATGATCGTATATTGTATAACGTTAACTACCCTTGAATGCATGAGAAACCAACAGTTCAATTGATCCATTTCCATAAAAATTGACCATTGTTATGCATATAAAGAGGGTAGAGAAATTGCAAAAAAATTAAAACCCTTCTAGGAGATTACTTCTTAATGAATAGTTAATTAACGACATAAACGTCATACTCGTTAATTAAAATTTATGTGAGCTAAATGGCCAGAACACTAAATAAATTAAGGACCGAAGGCTTAAGGACCGAAATTTAACTCCCTCTTTCTTTCCTCCACAATATCTTTCTCTTTCTTTTTCCACTATCCTAAACTTATGTAATATTTGAATTATATAAGTAACATGTATTTGACGGTGAAGAAAATATTTAACAGTTACAATAACAATTACATAAAATAAATCACATTGTTTAAAACAGCTTCTAAAGGTTATAAAATTACCTATGTGAGGAAGTTGGCGGTTTGAAGAAAATTTAATTCTAACATTATAGCTTTTTTCTGTCAAATTAGCCCTTTTTTACATTAAATTATCCCTTTTTAATTTTCAATATTCTTTCCCGTCAAATTAACCGTTCTTCTCATCAAACAAACCCTTTTTAACTTCAAATTAACCAACAGTTCATTTCAAATTAAATTTTTCTTTAAATAATTTAAAAGGACATAGGATATTATATGAAATATAAGCATGTAACGTAAAATTCATATTTATTTGAGAATTTAAAAGAAATATAAAATGAGTGGTCTAAAACAATTATTTTATATTTTTTCAAAAATCATTTTTTTCTACAATTTTTCCGTCAAATTAACCCTTCTTAACATCAAATTAACCATTTTTGCATTAAACTTCGTTTTTAAATTGACAATTCCAATTGAACCTTTCTAGTTTCAAATTATCCTTTTTTATTTCACATTAATCCTTTCTTTTAATAATTTAAAAACTTGAGGGATAGTACAAAATATAAGGATGTAAAGGAAAATAATTATTTATTTGAGAATTTTTAAGAAAGTATAAAACGTTTGGTCTATAAAACAATAATTTAATATTTCAAAACTCAAATTAATAATAAAATCCTTTGATTTTAGAGCCTTTTTCTGTCAAATTAACCCTTCTTAACATCAAATTAACCATTTTTCTCGTTCAATTAACATTTTTTTTGCATCATACTAACACTTATTAATTTTAAATGAACCTTTTATTTTAAACTCAAATTAGCCATTTTAGGTACATTACTAGATTCAGAATTTCTTTGAAAATAATAAGAAACCCTTTTATTTTCAGCAGAAAATATTTACTGATGATTTAACCCTTTTTGGCACATCCTACACAGGATGTTTGGCTCACTATCTAGCTTTTCGATTTCCATTTGTTT
Source organism: Cimex lectularius (assembly GCF_000648675.2). NCBI lineage: Eukaryota > Metazoa > Arthropoda > Insecta > Hemiptera > Cimicidae > Cimex > Cimex lectularius. Next base: position 221,105 of record NW_019394205.1, read on the forward strand.
CAAGATCCTTCGTAAAGCTTTTTGCCGTCAAATTTTAACCTTTTTTAAAGCGCTATTAAGAGCATCAATAGCAGGTAATAAATTATTATTTTATTCTATTACTTTTACACGATTTTCCGGTGTTTTGGTGAATTTTCTTTAAAACATCATAATTAAAAAAATATTATTGCAACTCACGAATTTCTGATTTCGTTTAATTTGGTCTGCATTGAAATAAGTATGTTGTTAATGTAACGATAAAAATACAGTTTGAAATAAGCAACAAAATACTTCCAGTGTTAGATTTTTTGCCTTTGAGTATGTATTGAGGACTAACTCAAGTTTGGCGGTTCTCGGGTACTGGTTATTCCGATGAGAACCCGCTATTATTCACTCTAATAAATACATTCACACTGACTAGAAACATTAAATGCTCAGCTAACAATTTGGGAGGTTTCGGGGTATTACGCTAAATAAAACTAACCTAGATTGGTGGGTCTGTGGGGTACTCTATAGAGAATAGATGTTTCGAGTCAAACCCACAAACATTCATTCAGAAATCACGCTAATAAATAAATTCATTCAGTACGATAAAATAACTATCCTAGTCTGTTGTTTCTGTGGGGGGGTCCTCTATATTCCGCCACAAACCCCATATTATAATTTTTATTTTTAACTAATTTTCTTATGGTCTTCTAACAGCCCAATTTTTTCGTAAAGTTTTTTTTCAAGTGCAGCAATCAAAATTAAAAAACAGGAAATAAAATATAAAAATAATGGATTTTTCTTTTAAATTTGAGAAATATGAGAAATTGTACTTTGTAACAGCCCAATAAATTATTTTATATTAAAAAAAAACTCAAATTAAAAGAAAAATCATTTGTTTTTACGTTTAATTTTATATACATATTAAGTTTAATTGTAATTATTTTGCATATAGTCTTCTAACAGCACAATTATTTTATGTTAAAATAAAATTCCAAAATTTACAGTAATTTACTTTACAATCCTATATTTCGTATCGTCCCGCAAGTTTTTGCTTTAAATTAAGGGTAAATTGGAAGGTAAAAACGGGTTAATGTAAAGTTTAAAAAGGTAAATTTGAAGCTAAAAAGGGTTAACTGAAATTAAAAGCGTTAATATGAAATAACAATAGGTTAATTTGAATTTAAAAAGGTCTAATTTGAAATTTAAAAAATAACATTAGAAATGGCACTGGCTATTATATAGGAATAAGAAATTACGTACGCAACACAGAAGTACAAAGAAAAAAGAAAATCACCCATTTTACGGCATTGTAAAAAACTTGACTTCTTTGTAGTCTATTTTTTTCACACCTCAGTCACCCATATGATAAATGATTAATTATGACGATTCAGGGGTTTATATGAAATTTATCACGTACCTCGTTAATTTTTTTTTATTAAACCTTTATTTTAAATTGCTGATTCTTGCTTCATTAATTGAATTATTTTTTCTAGAATTGTTCCTTTAATTTCCCAACATTGCACAGTATGATTTTAAAAAAATATTGTTACTGGTCATTGCATATAAATTTTCGATTTTAATTTCATTTCAGATAATCCCACAATTTGTTCTTGTCAGTTGGTCTTCTTAAATCGACCATAATCATTTTGTAAACTTTTAGTTCAGCTTTTCGAAAATTATTAAAATTTGGTTGAAATTCTACCTTACAGATAGATTTTTTACAAGATAAAAAAATTTACATGGAAAAACTGGTTGAAAAAAAGGAAGTACGCAACCTTGAAACTCAACGGATTCTTTTTGGGAACATTCCACACCTTGGAAGAAAATATATTTAAAACTATTCAGCAAAAACACTCATCTTTTACGAAAGGAAACTTAAAAGAGTTGAGACCGAGGCGGAGACTGATCTAAGCCGAGGAGACTGCTTTTGAGGGCGACCTTGACTCTTCTCCCACCAGAAACGTATCTTCCGATTTGCAAGAAACTTAACGACACGAGATGAAGCCCGGGGCACAGCAGGTTATGCAACTTAACCAGAATGATTCCATCAATGAATAAAACATAGAAAAAAAATGTTTACAATGTTTGTCGGTTGCCTGTTTTTGTTATTTTTTCTGAATAATTTCGCGATGTAATCTACTCACGATTTCTTTTTCAACGGACATCAGATCACTGATTTTAACGAAACATTTTTTGGTGATACTCCATGGAAAGTTATCTGATTGTGTCCAAGCGTTTTTGCCAATGGACCGTAAAGTCAAGAAATATTTAATTTACGTCTTTTTAAACATGCTTTTTCTTTGTTGTAAATGAATTTCAAGGATATTTTATATCACTAGATTTGTGAATTTACGTACGATGTAAAAATAATATGCAGGAATATACGTGGGACTAAAGTAACCACCAGACTGTTTTAATATTTTAATTAACTAAATAATAAAAATGAATTATTATTGGATAATAAAAATAGATAAACTTGGATAAATGACTCGCAAACTGCACTATTCTGTACGTCCTGTCTAGTTTTTCTTTTGTTCTCCTTTCATCCTTTTTACGTCGCTTGCACCTTCTTGACTCGTCACCTATTGACCGTCTTGTATTCAATGAGATAAGATATATTATGTAAGTAACAAAAACCAAAAAAAAAATTCCAATAAAGTAGGTGAAAAAATTGATTTTCGAAAAAGCAATTCAGATTCAGAAAAGATAGCCAGGGGCAATTTATTTTCCTCCAAAGTCTAATGTTCCAGTTAAAAAATTAATAACTCTTTCGAATTTTATCAACATTTAACGTGATTATGTTCGTTTTGGATGTTTTCGACCTGCTGCAAATTAAGTTTGGGTGATGAGATCTTTTTTTAGATGTCATATGGAGGCATTGCTCCATATGCTTTTTAAAAGGATAGTTCCTACTCACAGTAAGTTGTTTGTAAGTTGTTCACCTCAATTATCGTTCATTACTAGCAAAGTGGATTAGAGAGGACAAATCAATTTTTGGCATTACCATTATTTTCATGAACCTCTGAGGTAGAACAAAATTCCGAGACAATTTTTCTGATTTTCATTTGAAACGGTCCATTTTTATCAAATTGACCTTTCGGGATAGTTTTGAAAGAAAGGATCAATGGGGAGGCAAATGGTGGTTTAAAGTATTATCTAAATGATGAGTGTGTGATTACTCATTCGATATATTATTTATGCCTGAATGGAAATTTTGAGGGCTCCGAGCGCCCTGGGTGGTACGCACGCCGTACAGATAATCTCATTACGATTCCCTGTCCGTTATTGGACAGCGGTCCTCCCTAATTAAAATTTTAATTTATTAATTACTTTCCTCATCCCGTGTTCTATCTATTATTTATTACGAATCCGGTAAATTTGCATTGATCATGAGGGTCGATGTCAATTTCCCTTACTTCGCCTACCCTTCAATTGCGGTTAATCGACCGAACAATTCCAGGAATCACGACGCAACTAAATTCGCAAAACTTCATGCTTGGAAAACAGATATGTGTTTGTAAATTAAACTCACAAATGGTTACAAAACTTCGCTCATTATAAAATAGTTTCGGAACAAGTAAATTTTATTATCATCATAGTTCCTCCCAAAGCCGATTATCGAGGTTTATCAGTTTTTGTTGTTAAATTAAATTCTACGCAATTTCCCAAAAACAAAAAATGATTGGTGGATTAATAGAAATGATAAATGATGGAGTGAGTGTGGTGTTCAATACTCATTAAAAGGATAGTTCCTACTCACAGTAAGTTGTTTTGCAACGATCCTGATTTCGAGCCTTTTAGCTCATCATCAGGTTGAAGGACTTTTACAACCACGTCTCTCGACATGAATTGCCAAAGTGAGCCGCTGATACCTCCGCCAACGCAACGTTCCAATTATCAGCTGATTTTTTTTAATGACGCTCAATTTGAATGTGCGAAACGCGGAAATTATAACACAAATAAATAATACAATAATAAATACTTAATATTACTATAAATTACTATAAAAATAATAACAATTAAAATAATTAGGTTAATTATTTGGATGTTTGATATTATTTATGTACATATTTAAAATGGGAGGTAGATCAAAATCTGTTATATTATTAATGCATTTATCACCATGTTCAATTTTACATTTTTTAATTTCAAATTTCTCAAACCAATCTAGTTCTTTCCCGTTGTTGAAACTATGTAACACTCTTGTATTTAAATTTGAATTGAAATTATGTTTTGTTTCTTTTAGATGGTCCTTAAATTCCGAAAATTTGCTCGATTTAGGCAAGTATTTGTGTGTTATAATTTCCGCGTTTCGCACGTTCAAATTGAGCGTCATTAAAAAAATCAGCTGATAATTGGAACGTCGCGTGGGCGGAGGTATCAGCGGTTCACTTTGGCAATTTTTTTATTTATTTATTTATTTTTTACGAGGGTTCGCAACAGCAGAGGTCATATAAACCCTGAGGGTGCCGGTGTTTTTGAAAAAAAAGCCCATTTGTAAGTATGTCGGGTTCGAATGCAGGGCCGCTGGATTCGAACCCGGGACCTTTACCTTACAGAGATGAGCGCCGTGTCAATGACTAAACCTTGCGGCCACCGACGCCCCCTTTGGCAATTCATGTCGAGAGACGTGGTTGTAGAAGTCCTTCAACCTGATGATGAGCTAAAACGCTCGAAATCCGGATAAAGTTGCAAAACAACTTACTGTGAGTAGGAACTATCCTTTTAAAAAGCATTGAACACCACACTCACTCCATCATTTCTATTGCTCCATATGGCCTAGAAGATCTAATCACCCAAATGTGATTATGTTCGTTGGAAAGCGTTATGTATCTACTTCCATGTGCTAATATCACTTCGATTAAAAGCCAAACAGAAGTGAGAAAAATGAAGACAAAATAAATAAAAAATAAAACTATTACAATCAAATAGACAACTTTTTTTTAAATAAATCGGATTCACTTTAACCACTTAAATTTCATGTCATTTTTACAAAAACTTACATACTACTTTCCAAAAATATGAACATCGATCCGTGAGCGAGCGAATTCCAGGTACCCATTGAAATACTGAAATTTTTACTCAGTACATAACAAAGCAGGTAAATTTTGTATTTTCAAAAAACCCTAAATACCAATTTTGTTGAAAATAAAAAGGTCTTCATTTCATTCCTTGCCCGGGTGTGTTCTTGGATATACACCAAGCCTTCGACCGAGTATGGCACTCTGGGCTGCTGTGGAAGCTCAAGAACATCCTACCAACAACCTAGTACCTTATCCTAAAATCCTATCTTAAGGATCGTTACTTCCAAGTATCCCACAAAAATTCATTGTCTCCTATCCATCCTATTCTTGCAGGTGTCCCACAGGGCAGCGTGCTCGCTACTTTCCTTTATTCAATTTATACCTCCGACCTACCTACGCCACCTAACACATCACCTTCACCTTTGCCTATGATACCGCAATCCTGATAAAGATCCTGTCACTACTTCCCGTAATCTTCTAAATCACCCTAGAATGCTGGCTCCGTCGGTGGAGAATCAAGATCGACGAAACCAAATCAACGAACATAATATTTACACTAAACAAGAAAACACTCCCACCAGTATATCTCAACAACGTTCCCATCCCAATTGCGAACCATGTACGATACCTCGGACTCCACCTGGACAAACGACTGACGTGGAACCCCCATACACTGCTTAAGCGCACAGACTGTAATATAAGATTTTTCATACTTAAACGACTACTCGACAGACGATCAAAACTCTCACTAACAAACAAAAGAAAACTTACATTGCCCTCCTGGCCCCCATTTGGACAGAGACTTAACTTTACGGTACTGCTAAGCGTTCCAACCTCAATCGAATCCAATCCCTTCAATCTAAAATCCTCAGAACAATAGTACAAGCCCCTTTCTTGTATCCAATCACACGATCCATACCGACCTAAATGTCCCTTTTGTTACCGAGCTAGCCCAATCCCGCTACAAGACGTTCCATTCCGAACTACTCCATCATCCGAACCCTTTCGTCAAAAACCTGTCATCCACCACATTAACTAATAATCCCAACAGAAGACTGAAGCGTCGGTGACCCCGCGACAACCTTAAAAATTGACATCGGTCTCCTACGATGGAGTACATCTCGCTCATCGTATTGATTAACTAACTGCTACCATCACTGGATGGTAATTGTTCAAGCTTTCACGCTACCGTTAATAATTTTATATGTAAATACTATCTGTTTTACTTGTTGCGTCGAAGAATGAAGTTGTAAAAAACAAATAAAAAGTTTTAAAAAAAAATTCATTCCTATGATTTTATTTGTTGCATTTAGTTCTTAGAAATGGTTCATTTGTGCGACTCAATATCATTGAAGAAAACCCAGAGCAGACAACCGGTTTGTAAAAAATGAATAAAAATTCTAGGAAAGTTTTTTTTTAAGATTTCAACCCCAAGATCTTGCCATGATAGCCAGTTGCAAAATACAATTTCGACGTATTGACTGAGGACGTAGCAAAGTAGGTTCAAATTTTCGTTTTATGCATCCCATAAAAACATTGAATAGAAAATGTTCACTAGCAAAAATTCTCAAAAATGTTAACTTTTAAACGGCTCCACTGAACTACATGCAACGTTACAGGACTTTAAAATCCTATAAACTAAAACTAATAGCCTAAATTTGGTTTCCATAAATCAAAAAAAAAAAATTGGAGATATAAAAGAAATGTTTAAGGAGTTTTTGTTGAAGTCTTTTGAAAGTTGAAGTATATGTCTTATTTATAATGTATAACACATTTAAACATTCTTAAACGAATGTAAAATTCAAGAAATTCAGCTTTCCGAATCTTGTTATACCGTTATTATAACATATTATTAGTAATAGTGGATGATGTTAGTGTTGAGTTAGTAATAATACTACATCCAATCTATCAAATACAGACAAACCAACATACATTTCCATGTCATTCATTTACGGCCTATCACATAAATTAAACACATTTCTCTCGTCCGATAACTTTAAAATAGCTTTCAAAAACTATAAAACAATTCACACACTTATTTCCAAAATTAAAGATCCCAGATCAGTAACAAATAAATGTGACGTAATTTACAAAATCAATTGTTTAAATTGTCCGGCAACTTACAACGGCATTACATCCCAATATCTGGGGAGAGTAAAGCAACATTTCTATGATTGCAAAAAACCCAAGCAAAATCTTACAGCACTGGCTACCCACCATTTTGAACACAAACACAATTTCGACTTCAAAAATCCAAAAATATTACATACAGAACAAAACAAACATAAACGTAATTTCTAAGAAATGGTTTATATCAACAGAGATAAACACAGCATCAATTACAGAACAGACACATGTAAACTCAGACGCACCTACGCTAATATCATTAATCAAATTCAATATTGGTAAAATAAATATATCATCATCACATCACACAAAACCTATAATACAAAATATAAAACAATATTCACTAATTTCGTGGCCCGCTTGACCAATTGAAAAATGGCAAAAGGAGGGAAAACTCATAAGGTGGGGTTGAGATGGGGAGTTGATGTCCGAACGGATCGAGGTCACGATAGCTCAAGTGGTAGAGCAGCGGCGTATCTAGCCGAAGGTCGTGGGTTCGAATCCCTCTCGTGCCTTTAACTTTTTTT